>NW_025215483.1:502264-513434 GCF_001659605.2 Manihot esculenta | reverse complement strand
CATAAAGTGGTCTGAGCTTCCACATAAGAAGCAAGCCCCAATCAATCTCCGACATACTCCACCATGTCTCCTGCCACAATGCTCACATACTGGTGGCAACCCTCTGCCTGGTCCTCCTGTACTGGATACTGAGGTAGTCTGCTGTCCAGACCTTACTACTGAACTCTGCCCAGGTCTCTGAATCTGCTAGGTGGTCCTCTCTGCCTTGTCTGCTGAAATTCCCTCTGTCTTTTACTACTTGTCTAAGATGCAGAAGGATTGTCCCTGATACTGGCTCTGACTCCTCTTCTGTTGCCCTTTCTGCCTTCTACTTTGCTCTTCTTCTTTAATTCGCTCCAGGCTGTGGGCCGTCTCTACTAAAACTGAAAGTTCCCTGATATGCATAGCTGTGAGGTACATCTGATATCAGCATGTAATCCTTGCTCAAAGCGTTTACATCTTTCTTCATCTGTAGGAACTATCTCTGTGGCATACTTAATTAAGTCTGACAAATTCTCGCTCGTACTCAGTTACTGTAAGCCTGCCCTGTCTGAGGTATAAGAACTCCCTTCTTCTCTCCTCTATATATAAGGCCCCAACATACTTCTTCTTAAACTCTGACAAAAAGAATTCCCAAGTCTGGCACTCTGGTCGAACCATCTGTGTTAAAGTTGTCCACCATCGATACGCTTCATCTTTTAGCAATGATACTGCACACATCAAGCTATCTACTGGTGAACACTGTAGCTGCTGTAAAACCCTTTCTGTACTTTCTAACCAGAATTCTGCAGCTGAAGGATCATCTTCCTTTTTACCTCTAAAATCTGTTGCACCATACTTTCTGAGTTTTCTATTGGAGGCCTAGCTACCACAGGTGGGGGAACCTGGACTGCTACAGGTGGTGGTGGTGGTACCTCTGGTACATTTTGTGTAACCCTCCTAAGCAACTCAGCTATTTTGCTGAAAATGCATCCTGCCCTAGTCCGCAGCAGCAGCAGGTGGAGGAGTAGCAGCAGGTGCAGCTGCCTCAGAGGGAGCATGACTCTCTACCTCCTCATCTATTGCTCTGTGAGTCAGATGACATCTTATAGACGACCTAACACAAAAAGAAGAGATTGACATCAGAACCATAGCATAGCTGTAACTCATTTGGCATGTACATATACTATGCATATACACATACATACTATGACCTAGAACCGCCTAAACCATGCTCTGATACCACTAATTGTAACACCCCTTACCCTATCAAAGAGTAGACAGAGCAAGGAATGTCACAAACTATACCTTTGTAGATATATCACAACTAATCAATTACCTTTATCTGTAAATATCAAGTTTTAAGGTAATGCATGTAAATTTCATCAAATAAATGTGAGATTTTAAACCAAAAAGTTAACAGAGTCTCATCTGTTTCATTAATATTTCAAACTATAGCACATGAAAAACACATGAAAAATTATCAACTGATATTTGACATCTTACTATTCTTTGATTACATAACCTTTACAACTCACTCTATTAAATATGTACATGCCAAATTATAACTGCACTATGACTCAGAGACTCAAAACAACCAGCTATGATAATGGCCTTGGTATTTGATGTAGACCTCTGATGAACTTCACGTGCCTACGTTATCTACAACCTGCGTGAGGTAAAAACCAACACGCTGAGGTAATGCTCAGTGGGTGATAACAACAAATAACAGAATAAAACAAACAAGCTCGCATAAATAGATAATCAAGTAAACAATAACAAGCTAGTAGATGTAAACATGTTAACATTCACCAATAAGTTCACAAAATCAAGTATCAATCTTAATAAGATCTTAGCCCTTATAACCACATAGTAGGATCGACTAGGTAGATAAGGAGTTATAACGGTAGGCACAGGGTGCCGAACGGTAGGCTCAGAGGCCAAAACTGTGATAGCAGGGCTCTGTGGCCATGCTTATGAGGTACCAGATATGTAACCTCAATATAGATCATGTATCGGTAGCAGTACTGCGAACTCTGTATGTTTATATGGCATGCCATACCCTTAAGCTAACCTCGACTCCTATTACGTTTACCAGGGCCAAGTATCATTAACTCACTGTATCATATAAATCCATGTCATTTGAAGCTATTTGATTTCTTTTTCCAAAGTACATATATCATATGCCAAGGTTTACAATATGGAAAACTCATGGCAAATAGTGCAAAACTTTATTGACTTAGCATTTCAATATAGAAAACTACATTCTGCCATATATTGTATAAACTTTTCAAGCAGTTTAGAGTTACAATTTGACTTCAGTTTCTTCATAAGAAATGTTATTTATGTCTTATCTTCCAACAAGGTATGGTTCATGCAAATCTGATCATCCTAGCTTAAGTTATGAATTTTTCTTAAAACTGCTCAATAAGGTCTTAATCAGTTCAGTATTGGTACTTGTTAATAGTATCACAAAACTTATCAGATTCATACATTTCCATACAAATTCAAGCTTAAATGTCTTCTACAAAGTTTTAGGTATACTTCTTAAGATTCATTTGCACTGGTCTTAACAAATTTCACTAAGTATGTAAATTAGTTATGGTAAAATCAATAGACTCTGTTCCGGATGCACTACCACTGTGTCCATTTTAGGTTCACTTGCAATTTTCATCATTTTAACTACAGATTCATAATTTTGTCAATTCATGAAAGTTTTAGATATTTGTCTTAGCTTTCATTTGGTATATCTTAGGCCTAATTTCAATATATACACAATAAGTTATGAAGTTAGTAAGAGAAGCTGTCCTGTTACAACCTATTCTGCAGATTTACACTTTTAGCTCCCATGTTAAATTTCTTTACTCTACATCATTTTAACATTCATATAACATATTTTATACAATCAAAGCAACATTTTCAGAAAGTAAAATCAACCTCTAATTTCACTTATTCATGGCAGAATCAAAGGAAAACAGAAAATCATTAAAACACCAAACCTTTCTTGAATTCTTCTTTTCTTTTCCTCTTCTAATCTCTAGCTATCTCCCTTTCCCTTTGATGTTCCTTCACCTATGCCAATTTATATCTTAGGGAAGGATTGAATAAATTGTAAATTAAAGCTTTATAATTCAATTCATGCATGAAGAAATGAGATGATGCTATTTTCTACTCATTTCTAAGCTCACCTTTGATTTTCAAGCTTGGTGCATATGGAACCCTAAACTTTTCTTCTTCAATTCTTTCACTATATGGCTGTTCCTTTAGCTCTTAATCTTAGGATGAATTTTGGTTAAAGGAAGAAGTTGTTTTGGTAAGGTTTTGGCTTGGCTTTGGTGGAAGGAAGACAAAACAAAGCTTTGGTCTTCTATGGTGTGAGCTACGGCAATGGTGTGATGGAGAAGATGAAAATCCTTTTTCACTTTGCTTTATCATTTCTCCTTTCCTTAGTTAGGTGACACATGGAAAGTAAATCTAAATTTTTATGTTTTAACTTTCCAGATTTATACTTTGACCTACTAAACTCTTTCCAATGTTTCAATTTAGTTTTTTAAACTTTCAATATCATAGATTGACCTACCAACTATACATATAGCCTTTAGAAGCCCTTTTCACTTAAGCAAGCATGACGGATATAAACAAGCACCTCAAGCAAGCACGTCGGGAAACCCTAAGCACCTCCCGAAAGTGACTCGTTCCCGACTCGTTAATCACACTGTCTGCTTTATTTCTGGATATGTCCGTTTTTTATTTAAGTTTTCTATGATTCAGTTATTAGCAGATTAGAGTTAAACTAGCACCTCCCCTAATGCCCCTTTCTAGGAATGAAAGCCTAACGATGGCACTACTCCTACTTATGGGTTGAGGATTTTACAAGCTTCCATCCCAAAACTGCCAAGTCTATCACCCATGTTACATCCGGTGCCCGATTTCGGACTAACAGCTTCCATCCCAAAAACTGCCAAGTCTATCACCCATGTTACATCCGGTGCCCGATTTCGGACTAACAGCTTCCATCCCAAAAACTGCCAAGTCTATCACCCATGTTACATCCGGTGCCCGATTTCGGACTAACAGCTTCCATCCCAAAAACTGCCAAGTCTATCACCCATGTTACATCCGGTGCCCGATTTCGGACTAACAGCTTCCATCCCAAAAACTGCCAAGTCTATCACCCATGTTACATCCGGTGCCCGATTTCGGACTAACAGCTTCCATCCCAAAAACTGCCAAGTCTATCACCCATGTTACATCCGGTGCCCGATTTCGGACTAACAGCTTCCATCCCAAAAACTGCCAAGTCTATCACCCATGTTACATCCGGTGCCCGATTTCGGACTAACAGCTTCCATCCCAAAAACTGCCAAGTCTATCACCCATGTTACATCCGGTGCCCGATTTCGGACTAACAGCTTCCATCCCAAAAACTGCCAAGTCTATCACCCATGTTACATCCGGTGCCCGATTTCGGACTAACAGCTTCCATCCCAAAAACTGCCAAGTCTATCACCCATGTTACATCCGGTGCCCGATTTCGGCATAATAGCTTCCATCCCAAAAACTGCCAAGTCTATCACCCATGTTACATCCGGTGCCCGATTTCAGACTAACAACTTCCATCCCACAAACTGCCAAGTCTATCACCCATGTTACATCCGGTGCCCGATTTCGGACTAACAGCTTCCATCCCCAAAACTGCCAAGTCTATCACCCATGTTACATTCGGTGCCTGATTTCGGACTAACAGCTTCCATCCCAAAAGCTTCCAAGTCTATCACCCATGTTACATCCGGTGCCCGATTTCGGACTAACAGCTTCCATCCCAAAAACTGCCAAGTCTATCACCCATGTTACATCCGGTGCCCGATTTCGGACTAACAGCATCCATCCCAAAAACTGCCAAGTCTATCACCCATGTTACATCCGGTGCCCGATTTCGGACTAACAGCTTCCATCCCAAAAACTGCCAAGTCTATCACCCATGTTACATCCGGTGCCCGATTTCAGACTAACAGCTTCCATCCCACAAACTGCCAAGTCTATCACCCATGTTACATCCGGTGCCCGATTTCGGACTAACAGCTTCCATCCCAAAAACTGCCAAGTCTATCACCCATGTTACATCCGGTGCCCGATTTCGGACTAACAGCTTCCATCCCAAAAACTGCCAAGTCTATCACCCATGTTACATCCGGTGCCCGATTTCGGACTAACAGCTTCCATCCCAAAAACTGCCAAGTCTATCACCCATGTTACATCCGGTGCCCGATTTCGGACTAACAGCTTCCATCCCAAAAACTGCCAAGTCTATCACCCATGTTACATCCGGTGCCCGATTTCGGACTAACAGCTTCCATCCCAAAAACTGCCAAGTCTATCACCCATGTTACATCCGGTGCCCGATTTCGGACTAACAGCTTCCATCCCAAAAACTGCCAAGTCTATCACCCATGTTACATCCGGTGCCCGATTTCGGACTAACAGCTTCCATCCCAAAAACTGCCAAGTCTATCACCCATGTTACATCCGGTGCCCGATTTCGGACTAATAGCTTCCATCCCAAAAACTGCCAAGTCTATCACCCATGTTACATCCGGTGCCCGATTTCAGACTAACAACTTCCATCCCACAAACTGCCAAGTCTATCACCCATGTTACATCCGGTGCCCGATTTCGGACTAACAGCTTCCATCCCCAAAACTGCCAAGTCTATCACCCATGTTACATTCGGTGCCTGATTTCGGACTAACAGCTTCCATCCCAAAAGCTTCCAAGTCTATCACCCATGTTACATCCGGTGCCCGATTTGGGACTAACAGCTTCCATCCCAAAAACTGCCAAGTCTATCACCCATGTTACATCCGGTGCCCGATTTCGGACTAACAGCTTCCATCCCAAAAACTGCCAAGTCTATCACCCATGTTACATCCGGTGCCCGATTTCGGACTAACAGCTTCCATCCCAAAAACTGCCAAGTCTATCACCCATGTTACATCCGGTGCCCGATTTCGGACTAACAGCTTCCATCCCAAAAACTGCCAAGTCTATCACCCATGTTACATCCGGTGCCCGATTTCGGACTAACAGCTTCCATCCCAAAAACTGCCAAGTCTATCACCCATGTTACATCCGGTGCCCGATTTCGGACTAACAGCTTCCATCCCAAAAACTGCCAAGTCTATCACCCATGTTACATCCGGTGCCCGATTTCGGACTAACAGCTTCCATCCCAAAAACTGCCAAGTCTATCACCCATGTTACATCCGGTGCCCGATTTCGGACTAACAGCTTCCATCCCAAAAACTGCCAAGTCTATCACCCATGTTACATCCGGTGCCCGATTTCGGACTAACAGCTTCCATCCCAAAAACTGCCAAGTCTATCACCCATGTTACATCCGGTGCCCGATTTCGGACTAACAGCTTCCATCCCAAAAACTGCCAAGTCTATCACCCATGTTACATCCGGTGCCCGATTTCGGACTAACAGCTTCCATCCCAAAAACTGCCAAGTCTATCACCCATGTTACATCCGGTGCCCGATTTCGGACTAACAGCTTCCATCCCAAAAACTGCCAAGTCTATCACCCATGTTACATCCGGTGCCCGATTTCAGACTAACAACTTCCATCCCACAAACTGCCAAGTCTATCACCCATGTTACATCCGGTGCCAGTTTTTTTCAGACTAACAGCTTCCATCCCCAAAACTGCCAGGTCTATCACCCATGTTACATTCGGTGCCTGATTTCGGACTAACAGCTTCAATCCCAAAAGCTTCCAAGTCTATCACCCATGTTACATTCGGTGCCCGATTTGGGACTAACACCTTCCATCCCAAAAACTGCCAAGTCTATCACCCATGTTACATCCGGTGCCCGATTTCGGACTAACAGCATCCATCCCAAAAACTGCCAAGTCTATCACCCATGTTACATCCGGTGCCCGATTTCGGCATAATAGCTTCCATCCCAAAAACTGCCAAGTCTATCACCCATGTTACATCCGGTGCCCGATTTCAGACTAACAACTTCCATCCCACAAACTGCCAAGTCTATCACCCATGTTACATCCGGTGCCCGATTTCGGACTAACAGCTTCCATCCCAAAAACTGCCAAGTCTATCACCCATGTTACATCCGGTGCCCGATTTCGGACTAACAGCTTCCATCCCAAAAACTGCCAAGTCTATCACCCATGTTACATCCGGTGCCCGATTTCGGACTAACAGCTTCCATCCCAAAAACTGCCAAGTCTATCACCCATGTTACATCCGGTGCCCGATTTCGGACTAACAGCTTCCATCCCAAAAACTGCCAAGTCTATCACCCATGTTACATCCGGTGCCCGATTTCGGACTAACAGCTTCCATCCCAAAAACTGCCAAGTCTATCACCCATGTTACATCCGGTGCCCGATTTCGGACTAACAGCTTCCATCCCAAAAACTGCCAAGTCTATCACCCATGTTACATCCGGTGCCCGATTTCGGACTAACAGCATCCATCCCAAAAACTGCCAAGTCTATCACCCATGTTACATCCGGTGCCCGATTTCGGACTAATAGCTTCCATCCCAAAAACTGCCAAGTCTATCACCCATGTTACATCCGGTGCCCGATTTCGGACTAACAGCTTCCATCCCAAAAACTGCCAAGTCTATCACCCATGTTACATCCGGTGCCCGATTTCGGACTAACAGCTTCCATCCCAAAAACTGCCAAGTCTATCACCCATGTTACATCCGGTGCCCGATTTCGGACTAACAGCTTCCATCCCAAAAACTGCCAAGTCTATCACCCATGTTACATCCGGTGCCCGATTTCGGACTAACAGCTTCCATCCCAAAAACTGCCAAGTCTATCACCCATGTTACATCCGGTGCCCGATTTCGGACTAACAGCTTCCATCCCAAAAACTGCCAAGTCTATCACCCATGTTACATCCGGTGCCCGATTTCGGACTAACAGCTTCCATCCCAAAAACTGCCAAGTCTATCACCCATGTTACATCCGGTGCCCGATTTCGGACTAACAGCTTCCATCCCAAAAACTGCCAAGTCTATCACCCATGTTACATCCGGTGCCCGATTTCGGACTAATAGCTTCCATCCCAAAAACTGCCAAGTCTATCACCCATGTTACATCCGGTGCCCGATTTCGGACTAACAGCTTCCATCCCAAAAACTGCCAAGTCTATCACCCATGTTACATCCGGTGCCCGATTTCGGACTAACAGCTTCCATCCCCAAAACTGCCAAGTCTATCACCCATGTTACATTCGGTGCCCGATTTCGGACTAACAGCTTCCATCCCAAAAACTGCCAAGTCTATCACCCATGTTACATCCGGTGCCCGATTTCGGACTAACAGCTTCCATCCCAAAAACTGCCAAGTCTATCACCCATGTTACATCCGGTGCCCGATTTCGGACTAACAGCTTCCATCCCAAAAACTGCCAAGTCTATCACCCATGTTACATCCGGTGCCCGATTTCGGACTAACAGCTTCCATCCCAAAACTGCCAAGTCTATCACCCATGTTACATCCGGTGCCCGATTTCGGACTAACAGCTTCCATCCCAAAAACTGCCAAGTCTATCACCCATGTTACATCCGGTGCCCGATTTCGGACTAACAGCTTCCATCCCAAAAACTGCCAAGTCTATCACCCATGTTACATCCGGTGCCCGATTTCGGACTAACAGCTTCCATCCCAAAAACTGCCAAGTCTATCACCCATGTTACATCCGGTGCCCGATTTCGGACTAACAGCTTCCATCCCAAAAACTGCCAAGTCTATCACCCATGTTACATCCGGTGCCCGATTTCGGACTAACAGCTTCCATCCCAAAAACTGCCAAGTCTATCACCCATGTTACATCCGGTGCCCGATTTCGGACTAACAGCTTCCATCCCAAAAACTGCCAAGTCTATCACCCATGTTACATCCGGTGCCCGATTTCGGACTAACAGCTTCCATCCCAAAAACTGCCAAGTCTATCACCCATGTTACATCCGGTGCCCGATTTCGGACTAACAGCTTCCATCCCAAAAACTGCCAAGTCTATCACCCATGTTACATCCGGTGCCCGATTTCGGACTAACAGCTTCCATCCCAAAAACTGCCAAGTCTATCACCCATGTTACATCCGGTGCCCGATTTCGGACTAACAGCTTCCATCCCAAAAACTGCCAAGTCTATCACCCATGTTACATCCGGTGCCCGATTTCGGACTAACAGCTTCCATCCCAAAAACTGCCAAGTCTATCACCCATGTTACATCCGGTGCCCGATTTCGGACTAACAGCTTCCATCCCAAAAACTGCCAAGTCTATCACCCATGTTACATCCGGTGCCCGATTTCGGACTAACAGCTTCCATCCCAAAAACTGCCAAGTCTATCACCCATGTTACATCCGGTGCCCGATTTCGGACTAACAGCTTCCATCCCAAAAACTGCCAAGTCTATCACCCATGTTACATCCGGTGCCCGATTTCGGACTAACAGCTTCCATCCCAAAAACTGCCAAGTCTATCACCCATGTTACATCCGGTGCCCGATTTCGGACTAACAGCTTCCATCCCAAAAACTGCCAAGTCTATCACCCATGTTACATCCGGTGCCCGATTTCGGACTAACAACTTCCATCCCAAAAACTGCCAAGTCTATCACCCATGTTACATCCGGTGCCCGATTTCGGACTAACAGCTTCCATCCCAAAAACTGCCAAGTCTATCACCCATGTTACATCCGGTGCCCGATTTCGGACTAACAGCTTCCATCCCAAAAACTGCCAAGTCTATCACCCATGTTACATCCGGTGCCCGATTTCGGACTAACAGCTTCCATCCCAAAAACTGCCAAGTCTATCACCCATGTTACATCCGGTGCCCGATTTCGGACTAACAGCTTCCATCCCAAAAACTGCCAAGTCTATCACCCATGTTACATCCGGTGCCCGATTTCGGACTAACAGCTTCCATCCCAAAAACTGCCAAGTCTATCACCCATGTTACATCCGGTGCCCGATTTCGGACTAACAGCTTCCATCCCAAAAACTGCCAAGTCTATCACCCATGTTACATCCGGTGCCCGATTTCGGACTAACAGCATCCATCCCAAAAACTGCCAAGTCTATCACCCATGTTACATCCGGTGCCCGATTTCGGCATAATAGCTTCCATCCCAAAAACTGCCAAGTCTATCACCCATGTTACATCCGGTGCCCGATTTCAGACTAACAACTTCCATCCCACAAACTGCCAAGTCTATCACCCATGTTACATCCGGTGCCCGATTTCGGACTAACAGCTTCCATCCCCAAAACTGCCAAGTCTATCACCCATGTTACATTCGGTGCCTGATTTCGGACTAACAGCTTCCATCCCAAAAGCTTCCAAGTCTATCACCCATGTTACATCCGGTGCCCGATTTCGGACTAACAGCTTCCATCCCAAAAACTGCCAAGTCTATCACCCATGTTACATCCGGTGCCCGATTTCGGACTAACAGCTTCCATCCCAAAAACTGCCAAGTCTATCACCCATGTTACATCCGGTGCCCGATTTCGGACTAATAGCTTCCATCCCAAAAACTGCCAAGTCTATCACCCATGTTACATCCGGTGCCCGATTTCGGACTAACAGCTTCCATCCCAAAAACTGCCAAGTCTATCACCCATGTTACATCCGGTGCCCGATTTCGGACTAACAGCTTCCATCCCAAAAACTGCCAAGTCTATCACCCATGTTACATCCGGTGCCCGATTTCGGACTAACAGCTTCCATCCCAAAAACTGCCAAGTCTATCACCCATGTTACATCCGGTGCCCGATTTCGGACTAACAGCTTCCATCCCAAAAACTGCCAAGTCTATCACCCATGTTACATCCGGTGCCCGATTTCGGACTAACAGCTTCCATCCCCAAAACTGCCAAGTCTATCACCCATGTTACATCCGGTGCCCGATTTCGGACTAACAGCTTCCATCCCAAAAACTTCCAAGTCTATCACCCATGTTACATCCGGTGCCCGATTTCGGACTAACAGCTTCCATCCCAAAAACTGCCAAGTCTATCACCCATGTTACATCCGGTGCCCGATTTCGGACTAACAGCTTCCATCCCAAAAACTGCCAAGTCTATCACCCATGTTACATCCGGTGCCCGATTTCGGACTAACAGCTTCCATCCCAAAAACTGCCAAGTCTATCAC
>NW_025215483.1:490007-501264 GCF_001659605.2 Manihot esculenta | reverse complement strand
TTTTTGGGATGGAAGCTGTTAGTCCGAAATCGGGCACCGGATGTAACATGGGTGATAGACTTGGCTGTTTTTGGGATGGAAGCTGTTAGCCCGAAATCGGGCACCGGATGTAACATGGGTGATAGACTTGGCAGTTTTTGGGATGGAAGCTGTTATGCCGAAATCGGGCACCGGATGTAACATGGGTGATAGACTTGGCTGTTTTTGGGATGGAAGCTGTTAGTCCGAAATCGGGCACCGGATGTAACATGGGTGATAGACTTGGCAGTTTTTGGGATGGAAGCTGTTATGCCGAAATCGGGCACCGGATGTAACATGGGTGATAGACTTGGCAGTTTTTGGGATGGAAGCTGTTAGTCCGAAATTGGGCACCGGATGTAACATGGCTGATAGACTTGGCAGTTTTTGGGGTGGAAGCTGTTATGCCGAAATCAGGCATCGGACGTAACATGGGTGATAGACTTGGCAGTTTTTGGGATGGAAGCTGTTAGTACGAAATCGGGCACCGGATGTAACAAGGGTGATAGACTTGGTAGTTTTTGGGATGAAAGCTGTTATGACGAAATCGGGCACCAGATGTAATATGGGTGATAGACTTGGCTATTTTTGGGATGGAAGCTGTTAGTCCGAAATCGTGTACGGGACGTAATATGGGTGATAGACTTGGCCGTTTTTGGGATGGAAGCTGTTAGCCCGAAATCGGGCATCGGATGTAACATGGGTGATAGACTTGGCAGTTTTTGGGATGGAAGCTGTTATGCCGAAATCGGGCACCGGATGTAACATGGGTGATAGACTTGGCTGTTTTTGGGATGGAAGCTGTTAGTCCGAAATCGGGCACCGGATGTAACATGGGTGATAGACTTGGCAGTTTTTGGGATGGAAGCTGTTATGCCGAAATCGGGCACCGGATGTAACATGGGTGATAGACTTGGCAGTTTTTGGGATGGAAGCTGTTAGTCCGAAATCGGGCACCGGATGTAACATGGGTGATAGACTTGGCAGTTTTTGGGATGGAAGCTGTTATGCCGAAATCGGGCATCGGATGTAACATGGGTGATAGACTTGGCAGTTTTTGGGATGGAAGCTGTTAGTCCGAAATCGGGCACCGGATGTAACATGGGTGATAGACTTGGCAGTTTTTGGGATGGAAAGCTGTTATGCCGAAATCGGGCACCGGATGTAACATGGGTGATAGACTTGGCAGTTTTTGGGATGGAAGCTGTTATGCCGAAATCGGGCACCGGATGTAACATGGGTGATAGACTTGGCTATTTTTGGGATGGAAGCTGTTAGTCCGAAATCGGGCACCGGATGTAACATGGGTGATAGACTTGGCAGTTTTTGGGATGGAAGCTGTTATGCCGAAATCGGGCACCGGATGTAACATGGGTGATTAGACTTGGCAGTTTTTGGGATGGAAGCTGTTAGGCCGAAATCGGGCACCGGATGTAACATGGGTGATAGACTTGGCAGTTTTTGGGATGGAAGCTGTTAGTCGAAATCGGGCACCGGATGTAACATGGGTGATAGACTTGGCCGTTTTTGGGATGGAAGCTGTTAGTCCGATAATCAGGCATCGGATGTAACATGGGTGATAGACTTGGCAGTTTTGGGATGGAAGCTGTTATGCCGAAATCGGGCACCGGATGTAACATGGGTGATAGACTTGGCAGTTTTTGGGATGGAAGTGTTAGTCCGGAAATCGGGCACCGGATGTAACATGGGTGATAGACTTGGGCAGTTTTTGGGATGGAAGCTGTTATGCCGAATCGGGCACCGGATGTAACATGGGTGATAGACTTGGCGTTTTTGGGATGGAAGCTGTTAGTCCGAAATTGGGGCACCGGATGTAACATGGTGATAGACTTGGTAGTTTTTGGGATGGAAGCTGTTAGTCCGAAATCGGGCACCGGATGTAACATGGGTGATAGACTTGGCAGTTTTTGGGATGGAAGCTGTTATGCCGAAATCAGGCATCGGACGTAACATGGGTGATAGACTTGGCAGTTTTTGGATGGAAGCTGTTAGTACGAAATCGGGCACCGGATGTAACAAGGGTGATAGACTTGGTAGTTTTTGGGATGGAAGCTGTTATGACGAAATCGGGCACCGGATGTATATGGGTGATAGACTTGGTAGTTTTTGGGATGGAAGTTGTTAGTCCGAAATCGGGTACCGGATGTAACATGGGTGATAGACTTGGCTGTTTTTGGGATGGAAGCTGTTAGCCCGAATCGGGCAGCGGATGTAACATGGGTGATAGACTTGGCAGTTTTTGGGATGGAAGCTGTTATGCCGAAATCGGGCACCGGATGTAACATGGGTGATAGCACTTGGCTGTTTTTGGGATGGAAGCTGTTAGTCCGAAATCGGGCACCGGATGTAACATGGGTGATAGACTTGGCAGTTTTTGGGATGGAAGCTGTTATGCCGAAATCGGGCACCGGATGTAACATGGGTGATAGACTTGGCAGTTTTTGGGATGGAAGCTGTTAGTCCGAAATTGGGCACCGGATGTAACATGGCTGATAGACTTGGCAGTTTTTGGGGTGGAAGCTGTTATGCCGAAATCAGGCATCGGACGTAACATGGGTGATAGACTTGGCAGTTTTTGGGATGGAAGCTGTTAGTACGAAATCGGGCACCGGATGTAACAAGGGTGATAGACTTGGTAGTTTTTGGGATGAAAGCTGTTATGACGAAATCGGGCACCAGATGTAATATGGGTGATAGACTTGGCTATTTTTGGGATGGAAGCTGTTAGTCCGAAATCGTGTACGGGACGTAATATGGGTGATAGACTTGGCCGTTTTTGGGATGGAAGCTGTTAGCCCAAAATCGGGCATCGGATGTAACATGGGTGATAGACTTGGCTAGTTTTTGGGATGGAAGCTGTTAGCCCGAAATCGGGCATCGGATGTAACATGGGTGATAGACTTGGCAGTTTTTGGGATGGAAGCTGTTATGCCGAAATCGGGCACCGGATGTAACATGGGTGATAGACTTGGCCGTTTTTGGGATGGAAGCTGTTAGTCCGAAATCGGGCACCGGATGTAACATGGGTGATAGACTTGGCAGTTTTTGGGATGGAAGCTGTTATGCCGAAATCGGGCACCGGATGTAACATGGGTGATAGACTTGGCAGTTTTTGGGATGGAAGCTGTTAGTCCGAAATTGGGCACCGGATGTAACATGGCTGATAGACTTGGCAGTTTTTGGGGTGGAAGCTGTTATGCCGAAATCAGGCATCGGACGTAACATGGGTGATAGACTTGGCAGTTTTTGGGATGGAAGCTGTTAGTACGAAATCGGGCACCGGATGTAACAAGGGTGATAGACTTGGTAGTTTTTGGGATGGAAGCTGTTATGACGAAATCGGGCACCGATGTAACATGGGTGATAGACTTGGCTAGTTTTTGGGATGGAAGCTGTTAGTCCGAAATCGGGCACCGGATGTAACATGGGTGATAGACTTGGCAGTTTTGGGATGGAAGCTGTTAGTCCGAAATCGGGCACCGGATGTAACATGGGTGATAGACTTGGCAGTTTTTGGGATGGAAGCTGTTATGCCGAAATCGGGCACCGGATGTAACATGGGTGATAGACTTGGCAGTTTTTTGGGATGGAAGCTGTTAGTACCGAAATCGGGCACCGGATGTAACAAGGGTGATAGACTTGGTAGTTTTTGGGATGGAAGCTGTTATGACGAAATCGGGCACCGGATGTAATATGGGTGATAGACTTGGCTGTTTTTGGGATGGAAGCTGTTAGTCCGAAATCGGGTACCGGACGTAACATGGGTGATAGACTTGGCAGTTTTTGGGATGGAAGCTGTTAGTCCGAAATCGGGCATCGGATGTAACATGGGTGATAGACTTGGCTAGTTTTTGGGATGGAAGCTGTTAGCCGAAATCGGGCATCGGATGTAACATGGGTGATAGACTTGGCAGTTTTTGGGATGGAAGCTGTTATGCCGAAATCGGGCACCGGATGTAACATGGGTGATAGACTTGGCTGTTTTTGGGATGGAAGCTGTTAGTCCGAAATCGGGCACCGGATGTAACATGGGTGATAGACTTGGCAGTTTTTGGGATGGAAGCTGTTATGCCGAAATCGGGCACCGGATGTAACATGGGTGATAGACTTGGCAGTTTTTGGGATGGAAGCTGTTAGTCCGAAATTGGGCACCGGATGTAACATGGCTGATAGACTTGGCAGTTTTTGGGGTGGAAGCTGTTATGCCGAAATCAGGCATCGGACGTAACATGGGTGATAGACTTGGCAGTTTTTGGGATGGAAGTTGTTAGTACGAAATCGGGCACCGGATGTAACAAGGGTGATAGACTTGGTAGTTTTTGGGATGGAAGCTGTTATGACGAAATCGGGCACCGGATGTTATATGGGTGATAGACTTGGCTGTTTTTGGGATGGAAGCTGTTAGTCCGAAATCGGGTACCGGATGTAACATGGGTGATAGACTTGGCTGTTTTTGGGATGGAAGCTGTTAGCCCGAAATCGGGCACCGGATGTAACATGGGTGATAGACTTGGCAGTTTTTGGGATGGAAGCTGTTATGCCGAAATCGGGCACCGGATGTAACATGGGTGATAGACTTGGCATGTTTTTGGGATGGAAGCTGTTAGTCCGAAATCGGGCACCGGATGTAACATGGGTGATAGACTTGGCAGTTTTTGGGATGGAAGCTGTTATGCCGAAATCGGGCACCGGATGTAACATGGGTGATAGACTTGGCAGTTTTTGGGATGGAAGCTGTTAGTCCGAAATCGGGCACCGGATGTAACATGGGTGATAGACTTGGCAGTTTTTGGGATGGAAGCTGTTAGTCCGAAATCGGGCACCGGATGTAACATGGGTGATAGACTTGGCAGTTTTTGGGATGGAAGCTGTTAGTCCGAAATCGGGCACCGGATGTAACATGGGTGATAGACTTGGCAGTTTTTGGGATGGAAGCTGTTAGTCCGAAATCGGGCACCGGATGTAACATGGGTGATAGACTTGGCAGTTTTTGGGATGGAAGCTGTTATGCCGAAATCGGGCACCGGATGTAACATGGGTGATAGACTTGGCAGTTTTTGGGATGGAAGCTGTTAGTCCGAAATCGGGCACCGGATGTAACATGGGTGATAGACTTGGCAGTTTTTGGGATGGAAGCTGTTAGTCCGAAATCGGGCACCGGATGTAACATGGGTGATAGACTTGGCAGTTTTTGGGATGGAAGCTGTTAGTCCGAAATCGGGCACCGGATGTAACATGGGTGATAGACTTGGCAGTTTTTGGGATGGAAGCTGTTATGCCGAAATCGGGCACCGGATGTAACATGGGTGATAGACTTGGCAGTTTTTGGGATGGAAGCTGTTAGTCCGAAATCGGGCACCGGATGTAACATGGGTGATAGACTTGGCAGTTTTTGGGATGGAAGCTGTTAGTCCGAAATCGGGCACCGGATGTAACATGGGTGATAGACTTGGCAGTTTTTGGGATGAAGCTGTTAGTCCGAAATCGGGCACCGGATGTAACATGGGTGATAGACTTGGCAGTTTTTGGGATGGAAGCTGTTATGCCGAAATCGGGCACCGGATGTAACATGGGTGATAGACTTGGCAGTTTTTGGGATGGAAGCTGTTAGTCCGAAATCGGGCACCGGATGTAACATGGGTGATAGACTTGGCAGTTTTTGGGATGGAAGCTGTTAGTCCGAAATCGGGCACCGGATGTAACATGGGTGATAGACTTGGCAGTTTTTGGGATGGAAGCTGTTAGTGCGAAATCGGGCACCGGATGTAACATGGGTGATAGACTTGGCAGTTTTTTGGGATGGAAGCTGTTAGTCCGAAATCGGGCACCGGATGTAACATGGGTGATAGACTTGGCAGTTTTTGGGATGGAAGCTGTTATGCCGAAATCGGGCACCGGATGTAACATGGGTGATAGACTTGGCAGTTTTTGGGATGGAAGCTGTTAGTCCGAAATTGGGCACCGGATGTAACATGGCTGATAGACTTGGCAGTTTTTGGGGTGGAAGCTGTTATGCCGAAATCAGGCATCGGACGTAACATGGGTGATAGACTTGGCAGTTTTTGGGATGGAAGTTGTTAGTACGAAATCGGGCACCGGATGTAACAAGGGTGATAGACTTGGTAGTTTTTGGGATGGAAGCTGTTATGACGAAATCGGGCACCGGATGTTATATGGGTGACAGACTTGGTTGTTTTTGGGATGGAAGTTGTTAGTCCGAAATCGGGTACCGGACGTAACATGGGTGATAGACATGGCTGTTTTTGGGATGGAAGCTGTTAGCCCGAATTGGGGCAGCGGATGTAACATGGGTGATAGACTTGGCAGTTTTTGGGATGGAAGCTGTTATGCCGAAATCGGGCACCGGATGTAACATGGGTGATAGACTTGGCTGTTTTTGGGATGGAAGCTGTTAGTCCGAAATCGGGCACCGGATGTAACATGGGTGATAGACTTGGCAGTTTTTGGGATGGAAGCTGTTATGCCGAAATCGGGCACCGGATGTAACATGGGTGATAGACTTGGCAGTTTTTGGGATGGAAGCTGTTAGTCCGAAATCGGGCACCGGATGTAACATGGGTGATAGACTTGGCAGTTTTTGGGATGGAAGCTGTTAGCCGAAATCGGGCATCGGATGTAACATGGGTGATAGACTTGGCAGTTTTTGGGATGGAAGCTGTTATGCCGAAATCGGGCACCGGATGTAACATGGGTGATAGACTTGGCAGTTTTTGGGATGGAAGCTGTTAGTCCGAAATCGGGCACCGGATGTAACATGGGTGATAGACTTGGCAGTTTTTGGGATGGAAGCTGTTAGTCCGAAATCGGGCACCGGATGTAACATGGGTGATAGACTTGGCAGTTTTTGGGATGGAAGCTGTTATGCCGAAATCGGGCACCGGATGTAACATGGGTGATAGACTTGGCAGTTTTTGGGATGGAAGCTGTTAGTCCGAAATCGGGCACCGGATGTAACATGGGTGATAGACTTGGCAGTTTTTGGGATGGAAGCTGTTAGTCCGAAATCGGGCACCGGATGTAACATGGGTGATAGACTTGGCTGTTTTTGGGATGGAAGCTGTTAGCCCGAAATCGGGCACGGATGTAACATGGGTGATAGACTTGGCAGTTTTTGGGATGGAAGCTGTTATGCCGAAATCGGGCACCGGATGTAACATGGGTGATAGACTTGGCAGTTTTTGGGATGGAAGCTGTTAGTCCGAAATCGGGCACCGGATGTAACATGGGTGATAGACTTGGCAGTTTTTGGGATGGAAGCTGTTATGCCGAAATCGGGCACCGGATGTAACATGGGTGATAGACTTGGCAGTTTTTGGGATGGAAGCTGTTAGTCCGAAATCGGGCACCGGATGTAACATGGGTGATAGACTTGGCAGTTTTTGGGATGGAAGCTGTTATGCCGAAATCGGGCACCGGATGTAACATGGGTGATAGACTTGGCAGTTTTTGGGATGGAAGCTGTTAGTCCGAAATTGGGCACCGGATGTAACATGGCTGATAGACTTGGCAGTTTTTGGGGTGGAAGCTGTTATGCCGAAATCAGGCATCGGACGTAACATGGGTGATAGACTTGGCAGTTTTTGGGATGGAAGCTGTTAGTACGAAATCGGGCACCGGATGTAACAAGGGTGATAGACTTGGTAGTTTTTGGGATGGAAGCTGTTATGACGAAATCGGGCACCGGATGTTATATGGGTGATAGACTTGGTTATTTTTGGGATGGAAGTTGTTAGTCCGAAATCGGGTACCGGACGTAACATGGGTGATAGACATGGCTGTTTTTGGGATGGAAGCTGTTAGCCCGAATTGGGGCAGCGGATGTAACATGGGTGATAGACTTGGCAGTTTTTGGGATGGAAGCTGTTATGCCGAAATCGGGCACCGGATGTAACATGGGTGATAGACTTGGCTGTTTTTGGGATGGAAGCTGTTAGTCCGAAATCGGGCACCGGATGTAACATGGGTGATAGACTTGGCAGTTTTTGGGATGGAAGCTGTTATGCCGAAATCGGGCACCGATGTAACATGGGTGATAGACTTGGCAGTTTTTGGGATGGAAGCTGTTAGTCCGAAATCGGGCACCGGATGTAACATGGGTGATAGACTTGGCAGTTTTTGGGATGGAAGCTGTTAGCCGAAATCGGGCATCGGATGTAACATGGGTGATAGACTTGGCAGTTTTTGGGATGGAAGCTGTTATGCCGAAATCGGGCACCGGATGTAACATGGGTGATAGACTTGGCAGTTTTTGGGATGGAAGCTGTTAGTCCGAAATCGGGCACCGGATGTAACATGGGTGATAGACTTGGCAGTTTTTGGGATGGAAGCTGTTAGTCCGAAATTCGGGCACCGGATGTAACATGGGTGATAGACTGGCAGTTTTTGGGATGGAAGCTGTTAGTCCGAAATCGGGCACCGGATGTAACATGGGTGATAGACTTGGCAGTTTTTGGGATGGAAGCTGTTAGTCCGAAATCGGGCACCGGATGTAACATGGGTGATAGACTTGGCAGTTTTGGGATGGAAGCTGTTATGTCCGAAATCGGGCACCGGATGTAACATGGGTGATAGACTTGGCAGTTTTTGGGATGGAAGCTGTTAGTCCGAAATCGGGCACCGGATGTAACATGGGTGATAGACTTGGCAGTTTTTGGGATGGAAGCTGTTATGCCGAATCGGGCACCGGATGTAACATGGGTGATAGACTTGGTAGTTTTTGGGATGGAAGCTGTTAGTCCGAAATCGGGCACCGGATGTAACATGGGTGATAGACTTGGCTGTTTTGGGATGGAAGCTGTTAGTCCGAAATCGGGCACCGGATGTAACATGGGTGATAGACTTGGCAGTTTTTGGGATGGAAGCTGTTATGCCGAAATCGGGCACCGGATGTAACATGGGTGATAGACTTGGCTGTTTTTGGGATGGAAGCTGTTAGTCCGAAATCGGGCACCGGATGTAACATGGGTGATAGACTTGGCAGTTTTTGGGATGGAAGCTGTTATGCCGAAATCGGGCACCGGATGTAACATGGGTGATAGACTTGGCAGTTTTTGGGATGGAAGCTGTTAGTCCGAAATCGGGCACCGGATGTAACATGGGTGATAGACTTGGCAGTTTTTGGGATGGAAGCTGTTATGCCGAAATCAGGCATCGGACGTAACATGGGTGATAGACTTGGCAGTTTTTGGGATGGAAGCTGTTAGTCCGAAATCGGGCACCGGATGTAACATGGGTGATAGACTTGGTAGTTTTTGGGATGGAAGCTGTTATGCCGAAATCGGGCACCGGATGTAACATGGGTGATAGACTTGGCAGTTTTTGGGATGGAAGCTGTTAGTCCGAAATCGGGCACCGGATGTAACATGGGTGATAGACTTGGCTGTTTTTGGGATGGAAGCTGTTAGCCCGAAATCGGGCATCGGATGTAACATGGGTGATAGACTTGGCAGTTTTTGGGATGGAAGCTGTTAGTCCGAAATCGGGCACCGGATGTAACATGGGTGATAGACTTGGCAGTTTTTGGGATGGAAGCTGTTAGTCCGAAATCGGGCACCGGATGTAACATGGGTGATAGACTTGGCAGTTTTTGGGATGGAAGCTGTTATGCCGAAATCGGGCACCGGATGTAACATGGGTGATAGACTTGGCAGTTTTTGGGATGGAAGCTGTTAGTCCGAAATCGGGCACCGGATGTAACATGGGTGATAGACTTGGCAGTTTTTGGGATGGAAGCTGTTATGCCGAAATCGGGCACCGGATGTAACATGGGTGATAGACTTGGCAGTTTTTGGGATGGAAGCTGTTAGTACGAAATCGGGCACCGGATGTAACAATGGGTGATAGACTTGGCTAGTTTTGGGATGGAAGCTGTTATGACCGAAATCGGGCACCGGATGTAATATGGGTGATAGACTTGGTTGTTTTTGGGATGGAAGTTGTTAGTCCGAAATCGGGCACCGGACGTAACATGGGTGATAGACTGGCTGTTTTGGGATGGAAGCTGTTAGCCCGAATTGGGGCAGCGGATGTAACATGGGTGATAGACTTGGCAGTTTTTGGGATGGAAGCTGTTATGCCGAAATCGGGCACCGGATGTAACATGGGTGATAGCACTTGGCTGTTTTTGGGATGGAAGCTGTTAGTCCGAAATCGGGCACCAGGATGTAACATGGGTGATAGACTTGGCAGTTTTTGGGATGGAAGCTGTTATGCCGAAATCGGGCACCGGATGTAACATGGGTGATAGACTTGGCAGTTTTTGGGATGGAAGTCTGTTAGTCCGAAATCGGGCACCGGATGTAACATGGGTGATAGACTTGGCTGTTTTTGGGATGGAAGCTGTTAGCCGAAATCGGGCATCGGATGTAACATGGGTGATAGACTTGGCAGTTTTTGGGATGGAAGCTGTTATGCCAAAATCGGGCACCGGATGTAACATGGGTGATAGACTTGGCTGTTTTTGGGATGGAAGCTGTTAGTCCGAAATCGGGCACCGGATGTAACATGGGTGATAGACTTGGCAGTTTTTGGGATGGAAGCTGTTATGCCGAAATCGGGCACCGGATGTAACATGGGTGATAGACTTGGCAGTTTTTGGGATGGAAGCTGTTAGTCCGAAATTGGGCACCGGATGTAACATGGCTGATAGACTTGGCAGTTTTTGGGGTGGAAGCTGTTATGCCGAAATCAGGCATCGGACGTAACATGGGTGATAGACTTGGCAGTTTTTGGGATGGAAGCTGTTAGTACGAAATCGGGCACCGGATGTAACAAGGGTGATAGACTTGGTAGTTTTTGGGATGGAAGCTGTTATGACGAAATCGGGCACCGGATGTAATATGGGTGATAGACTTGGCTATTTTTGGGATGGAAGCTGTTAGTCCGAAATCGGGTACCGGACGTAACATGGGTGATAGACTTGGCAGTTTTTGGGATGGAAGCTGTTAGCCCGAAATCGGGCACCGGATGTAACATGGGTGATAGACTTGGCAGTTTTTGGGATGGAAGCTGTTAGTCCGAAATCGGGCACCGGATGTAACATGGGTGATAGACTTGGCAGTTTTTGGGATGGAAGCTGTTATGCCGAAATCGGGCACCGGATGTAACATGGGTGATAGACTTGGCAGTTTTTGGGATGGAAGCTGTTAGTCCGAAATCGGGCACCGGATGTAACATGGGTGATAGACTTGGCAGTTTT
>NW_025215483.1:477064-489007 GCF_001659605.2 Manihot esculenta | reverse complement strand
CCGAAATCGGGCACCGGATGTAACATGGGTGATAGACTTGGCAGTTTTTGGGATGGAAGCTGTTAGTCCGAAATCGGGCACCGGATGTAACATGGGTGATAGACTTGGCAGTTTTTGGGATGGAAGCTGTTAGTCCGAAATCGGGCACCGGATGTAACATGGGTGATAGACTTGGCAGCTTTTGGGATGGAAGCTGTTAGTCCGAAATCAGGCACCGAATGTAACATGGGTGATAGACTTGGCAGTTTTGGGATGGAAGCTGTTAGTCCGAAATCGGGCACCGGATGTAACATGGGTGATAGACTTGGCAGTTTTGGGATGGAAGCTGTTAGTCTGAAATCGGGCACCGGATGTAACATGGGTGATAGACTTGGCAGTTTTTGGGATGGAAGCTGTTAGTCCGAAATCGGGCACCGGATGTAACATGGGTGATAGACTTGGCAGTTTTTGGGATGGAAGCTGTTAGTCCGAAATCGGGCACCGGATGTAACATGGGTGATAGACTTGGCAGTTTTTGGGATGGAAGCTGTTAGTCCGAAATCGGGCACCGGATGTAACATGGGTGATAGACTTGGCAGTTTTTGGGATGGAAGCTGTTAGTCCGAAATCGGGCACCGGATGTAACATGGGTGATAGACTTGGCAGTTTTTGGGATGGAAGCTGTTAGTCCGAAATCGGGCACCGGATGTAACATGGGTGATAGACTTGGCAGTTTTTGGGATGGAAGCTGTTAGTCCGAAATCGGGCACCGGATGTAACATGGGTGATAGACTTGGCAGTTTTTGGGATGGAAGCTGTTAGTCCGAAATCGGGCACCGGATGTAACATGGGTGATAGACTTGGCAGTTTTTGGGATGGAAGCTGTTAGTCCCAAATCGGGCACCGGATGTAACATGGGTGATAGACTTGGAAGTTTTTGGGATGGAAGCTGTTAGTCCGAAATCGGGCACCGGATGTAACATGGGTGATAGACTTGGCAGTTTTTGGGATGGAAGCTGTTAGTCCGAAATCGGGCACCGGATGTAACATGGGTGATAGACTTGGCAGTTTTTGGGATGGAAGCTGTTAGTCCGAAATCGGGCACCGGATGTAACATGGGTGATAGACTTGGCAGTTTTTGGGATGGAAGCTGTTAGTCCGAAATCGGGCACCGGATGTAACATGGGTGATAGACTTGGCAGTTTTTGGGATGGAAGCTGTTAGTCCGAAATCGGGCACCGGATGTAACATGGGTGATAGACTTGGCAGTTTTTGGGATGGAAGCTGTTAGTCCGAAATCGGGCACCGGATGTAACATGGGTGATAGACTTGGAAGCTTTTGGGATGGAAGCTGTTACTCCGAAATCAGGCACCGAATGTAACATGGGTGATAGACTTGGCAGTTTTGTGGATGGAAGCTGTTAGTCCGAAATCGGGCACCGGATGTAACATGGGTGATAGACTTGGCAGTTTGTGGGATGGAAGCTGTTAGTCCGAAATCGGGCACCGGATGTAACATGGGTGATAGACTTGGCAGTTTTTGGGATGGAAGCTGTTAGTCCGAAATCGGGCACCGGATGTAACATGGGTGATAGACTTGGCAGTTTTTGGGATGGAAGCTGTTAGTCCGAAATCGGGCACCGGATGTAACATGGGTGATAGACTTGGCAGTTTTTGGGATGGAAGCTGTTAGTCCGAAATCGGGCACCGGATGTAACATGGGTGATAGACTTGGCAGTTTTTGGGATGGAAGCTGTTAGTCCGAAATCGGGCACCGGATGTAACATGGGTGATAGACTTGGCAGTTTTTGGGATGGAAGCTGTTAGTCCGAAATCGGGCACCGGATGTAACATGGGTGATAGACTTGGCAGTTTTTGGGATGGAAGCTGTTAGTCCGAAATCGGGCACCGGATGTAACATGGGTGATAGACTTGGCAGATTTTGGGATCTAAGCTGTTAGTCCAAATCGGGCACCGGATGTAACATGGGTGATAGACTTGGCAGTTTTTGGGATGGAAGCTGTTTGTCCCAAATCGGGCACCGGATGTAACATGGGTGATAGACTTGGAAGCTTTTGGGATGGAAGCTGTTACTCCGAAATCAGGCACCGAATGTAACATGGGTGATAGACTTGGCAGTTTTGTGGATGGAAGCTGTTAGTCCGAAATCGGGCACCGGATGTAACATGGGTGATAGACTTGGTAGTTTGTGGGATGGAAGTTGTTAGTCTGAAATCGGGCACCGGATGTAACATGGGTGATAGACTTGGCAGTTTTTTGGATGGATGCTGTTAGTCCGAAGTCGGGCACCGGATGTAACATGGGTGATAGACTTGGCAGTTTTTGGGATGGAAGGTGTTAGTCCCAAATCGGGAACCGAATGTAGCATGGGTGATAGACTTGGAAGCTTTTGGGATGGAAGCTGTTAGTCTGAAATCAGGCACCGAATGTAACATGGGTGATAGACTTGGCAGTTTTGGGGATGGAAGCTGTTAGTCCGAAATCGGGCACAGGATGTAACATAGGTGATAGACTTGGCAGTTTGTGGGATTGAAGTTGTTAGTCTGAAATCGGGCACCGGATGTAACATGGGTGATAGACTTGGCAATTTTTGGGATGGAAGCAATTATGCCGAAATCGCGCACCGGATGTAACATGGGTGATAGACTTGGCAGTTTTTGGGATGGATGTTGTTAGTCCGAAATTTGGCACCGGATGTAACATGGGTGATAGACTGGGCAGTTTTTGGGATGGAAGCTGTGAGTCCGAAATCGGGCACCGGATGTAACATGGGTGATAGACTTGGCAGTTTTTTGGATGGAAGCTGTTAGTCCGAAATCGGGCACCGGATGTAACATGGGTGATAGACTTGGCAGATTTTGGGATCTAAGCTGTTAGTCCCAAATCGGGCACCGGATGTAACATGGGTGATAGACTTGGCAGTTTTTGGGATGGAAGCTGTTAGTCCGAAATCGGGCACCGGATGTAACATGGGTGATAGACTTGGCAGTTTTTGGGATGGAAGCTGTTTGTCCCAAATCGGGCATCGGATGTAACATGGGTGATAGACTTGGAAGCTTTTGGGATGGAAGCTGTTACTCCGAAATCAGGCACCGAATGTAACATGGGTGATAGACTTGGCAGTTTTGGGATGGAAGCTGTTAGTCCGAAATCGGGCACCGGATGTAACATGGGTGATAGACTTGGCAGTTTTGGGATGGAAGCTGTTAGTCTGAAATCAAGCACCGGATGTAACATGGGTGATAGACTTGGCAGTTTTTGGGATGGAAGCTGTTAGTCCGAAATCGGGCACCGGATGTAACATGGGTGATAGACTTGGCAGTTTTTGGGATGGAAGCTGTTAGTCCCAAATCGGGCACCGGATGTAACATGGGTGATAGACTTGGAAGCTTTTGGGATGGAAGCTGTTACTCCGAAATCAGGCACCGAATGTAACATGGGTGATAGACTTGGCAGTTTTGTGGATGGAAGCTGTTAGTCCGAAATCGGGCACCGGATGTAACATGGGTGATAGACTTGGTAGTTTGTGGGATGGAAGTTGTTAGTCTGAAATCGGGCACCGGATGTAACATGGGTGATAGACTTGGCAGTTTTTGGGATGCATGCTGTTAGTCCCAAATCGGGCACCGGATGTAACATGGATGATAGACTTGGAAGCTTTTGGGATGGAAGCTGTTACTCCGAAATCAGGCACCGAATGTAACATGGGTGATAGACTTGGCAGTTTTGTGGATGGAAGCTGTTAGTCCGAAATCGGGCACCGGATGTAACATGGGTGATAGACTTGGTAGTTTGTGGGATGGAAGTTGTTAGTCTGAAATCGGGCACCGGATGTAACATGGGTGATAGACTTGGCAGTTTTTTGGATGGATGCTGTTAGTCCGAAGTCGGGCACCGGATGTAACATGGGTGATAGACTTGGCAGTTTTTGGGATGGAAGCTGTTAGTCCCAAATTGGGCACCGGATGTAACATGGGTGATAGACTTGGCAGTTTTTGGGATGGAAGCTGTTAGTCCGAAATCGGGCACCGGATGTAACATGGGTGATAGACTTGGAAGCTTTTGGGATGGAAGCTGTTACTCCGAAATCAGGCACCGAATGTAACATGGGTGATAGACTTGGCAGTTTTGTGGATGGAAGCTGTTAGTCCGAAATCGGGCACCGGATGTAACATGGGTGATAGACTTGGCAGTTTTTGGGATGGAAGCTGTTAGTCCGAAATCGGGCACCGGATGTAACATGGGTGATAGACTTGGAAGCTTTTGGGATGGAAGCTGTTACTCCGAAATCAGGCACCGAATGTAACATGGGTGATAGACTTGGCAGTTTTGTGGATGGAAGCTGTTAGTCCGAAATCGGGCACCGGATGTAACATGGGTGATAGACTTGGCAGTTTGTGGGATGGAAGCTGTTAGTCTGAAATCAGGCACCGGATGTAACATGGGTGATAGACTTGGCAGTTTTTGGGATGGAAGCTGTTAGTCCGAAATCGGGCACCGGATGTAACATGGGTGATAGACTTGGCAGTTTTTGGGATGGAAGCTGTTAGTCCCAAATCGGGCACCGGATGTAACATGGATGATAGACTTGGAAGCTTTTGGGATGGAAGCTGTTACTCCGAAATCAGGCACCGAATGTAACATGGGTGATAGACTTGGCAGTTTTTGGGATGGAAGGTGTTAGTCCGAAATCGGGCACCGGATGTAACATGGGTGATAGACTTGGCAGTTTTTTGGATGGATGCTGTTAGTCCGAAGTCGGGCACCGGATGTAACATGGGTGATAGACTTGGCAGTTTTTGGGATGGAAGGTGTTAGTCCGAAATCGGGCACCGGATGTAACATGGGTGATAGACTTGGCAGATTTTGGGATCTAAGCTGTTATGTCAAATCGGGCACCGGATGTAACATGGGTTGATAGACTTGGCAGTTTTTGGGATGGAAGCTGTTTGTCCCAAATCGGGCATCGGATGTAACATGGGTGATAGACTTGGAAGCTTTTGGGATGGAAGCTGTTACTCCGAAATCAGGCACCGAATGTAACATGGGTGATAGACTTGGCAGTTTTGTGGATGGAAGCTGTTAGTCCGAAATCGGGCACCGGATGTAACATGGGTGATAGACTTGGTAGTTTGTGGGATGGAAGTTGTTAGTCTGAAATCGGGCACCGGATGTAATATGGGTGATAGACTTTGCAGTTTTTTGGATGGATGCTGTTAGTCCGAAGTCGGGCACCGGATGTCACATGGGTGATAGACTTGGCAGTTTTTGGGATGGAAGGTGTTAGTCCCAAATCGGGAACCGAATGTAGCGTGGGTGATAGACTTGGAAGCTTTTGGGATGGAAGCTGTTAGTCTGAAATCAGGCACCGAATGTAACATGGGTGATAGACTTGGCAGTTTTGGGGATGGAAGCTGTTAGTCCGAAATCGGGCACAGGATGTAACATAGGTGATAGACTTGGCAGTTTGTGGGATTGAAGTTGTTAGTCTGAAATAGGGCACCGGATGTAACATGGGTGATAGACTTGGCAATTTTTGGGATGGAAGCAATTATGCCGAAATCGCGCACCGGATGTAACATGGGTGATAGACTTGGCAGTTTTTGGGATGGATGTTGTTAGTCCGAAATTTGGCATCGGATGTAACATGGGTGATAGACTGGGCAGTTTTTGGGATTAAAGCTGTGAGTCCGAAATCGGGCACCGGATGTAACATGGGTGATAGACTTGGCAGTTTTTTGGATGGAAGCTGTTAGTCCGAAATCGGGCACCGGATGTAACATGGGTGATAGACTTGGCAGATTTTGGGATCTAAGCTGTTATTCCCAAATCGGGCACCGGATGTAACATGGGTGATAGACTTGGCATTTTTTGGGATGGAAGCTGTTAGTCCGAAATCGGGCACCGGATGTAACATGGGTGATAGACTTGGCAGTTTTTGGGATGGAAGCTGTTTGTCCCAAATCGGGCATCGGATGTAACATGGGTGATAGACTTGGAAGCTTTTGGGATGGAAGCTGTTACTCCGAAATCAGGCACCGAATGTAACATGGGTGATAGACTTGGCAGTTTTGGGATGGAAGCTGTTAGTCCGAAATCGGGCACCGGATGTAACATGGGTGATAGACTTGGCAGTTTATGGGATGGAAGCTGTTAGTCTGAAATCAAGCACCGGATGTAACATGGGTGATAGACTTGGCAGTTTTTGGGATGGAAGCTGTTAGTCCCAAATCGGGCACCGGATGTAACATGGGTGATAGACTTGGCAGTTTTTGGGATGGAAGCTGTTAGTCCCAAATCGGGCACCGGATGTAACATGGGTGATAGACTTGGAAGCTTTTGGGATGGAAGCTGTTACTCCGAAATCAGGCACCGAATGTAACATGGGTGATAGACTTGGCAGTTTTGTGGATGGAAGCTGTTAGTCCGAAATCGGGCACCGGATGTAACATGGGTGATAGACTTTGTAACAGCCCGGAAACCGGTACCCTCTTTGTAACGGCCCAAACTGCTCGGCACTAGGATCCAGATCGGCTTAAGGCCGCCGGGACCCGTAGTAAGCCTGCTATGAACTCTGTGTACCTGTTAAAATCCCATACATGATCCGACTGGACTATTACTTTTTAAAACTTGTCTTTCAAACTACCAGACTTAACCTTTAAAACACTGTCCTATAGGTCCAACCATATGAACCAAATGCTCAGATATACTAATCTGAACTAGCCCTCTGGCTATCTCTAATACACCAGTGATGCTTTACCAAGTAACCTCCATACCCTATGCGCTCTGCAGCATAGAACCCACTCTGTAAGGGTCAGCATATCATAAGTTAACTTGGTTACCATAGAGTCACAGGAATCAAACCTGGTCTTCTCTAGTGGTCTACTCTGTGGATCACAGGAATCAAACCTGGTCTTTCCTATTGCACTGGTCTTGGGTCAAAGGAAGTAATCCCTGTCTTCCCTCACAGTTATAATTCACTGGGTTTTCGAAACACAACATGTTATTAAGCCTGGTTTGACTCATTGCTCATCATTAAACTGAAAACAGGATACATGCATAGACAAGGGATAAAA
The DNA here is from genome assembly GCF_001659605.2 of Manihot esculenta. Lineage (NCBI taxonomy): Eukaryota > Viridiplantae > Streptophyta > Magnoliopsida > Malpighiales > Euphorbiaceae > Manihot > Manihot esculenta. The sequence goes on along the minus strand of NW_025215483.1, from coordinate 481,931 downwards.
CATACTATAGACAATAGGCAAAAGCACATTCTAATACATTTATACCTTAACTGACTAACTATTACATCACTTTACATATATCCTTTTACATACATCATGTCCACACTATGCTATACACAAACATACTGAAGCCAACACTCTGATGCTTCTGACTTCCCAGCTAACCCTGTACCTGCAAAACTGGGATTAAGGGAAAGGGATGAGCTTCTAAAGCCCAGTGAGTAGAAACACTGAAAACAGTTCATTCATACGCACTATATATGAAAATGCATCACAACACAAACATCTCAATATATCTTGGATTAGACATGACCCCAAAACTCCCTCGACGGGCTATTGAAGTCGCCTTGGTCCAATCCTCACTAAGGTAGACATGACCCCAAAAATACCCTCTGTCAACACTGGCCCCCCAAAGGAGCTACACAGGGCATTCCAACAAGTAATTGCCCAATTGACCTGACACAATGACAGGAGCCGAAGCTTAGGCTATTGGAGTTGCCTGGGTCCACCTAATCTCTGATCACATAATATGCAATGCTTCACATTCGTGATTCTAATGCAATCACCCTAATTCATATCATAGTATTCATGATGCATGAACTATGCTAAAGCATTATGTGTCTTTAATAAAAGATTAAGTTTAGTTCTACTCACCTCTAGCCAATGCTTGGCTAACCCTGGGCTAACTCTGCAAACTCTGAAGCAACACTCACTGCTGCTCTCTCTGGTTCCTCTGTTCTGTGCCTACACAGATGGACTCAAGTGAGGGACCAACATACTCTAACATACCTCTAAACATCTCCCCTTAAGACCCCTTAAAACATATCAAAACATTTTAGAAAACCTTCACTCTACCCTTCAGGGAAACTCTGACATTCAAAATTCCACCGGACGGTAGGAACTCCGATGTCTGAACTAGCCGGGTATTACAATCTTCCCCCCTTACAAAACATTCGTCCTCGAATGTTAAAAACAAACAGATAAGCAAGTAAAGCCTATCACTTCTCTCTAAAGAGAGAATCTATACCTCTATTCTCCTGATCTGAGTTTATACTCATAACCTTTTTCTGAACTCCACAGCTTTCGCTGCGCTACTCTGATCCTTATTCTTCTTTTCTTTCTCTTCACTAAACTAATCTCTTTGTGAAAACTCTCACTTTTAATTCTTAACAGATACAAATCTGTAATGATACCAATCCGTAATCACACTGGAATCACAACCAGTTTCCACTAACAGTTCCAATAGATCATCAATCTTTTCTACCAATCTGTATTACCAACCTTGTAATACTGATCCTTGCCCGCCTTTCTTCTTCTTTACTAAACTGACTTAATCTCTAACTCTCAACAGGTATTGCTCCAATCTGTACTCTGATCATACCAATCTGTAATCCAATCTTCTTTGATTAGAACAGTTAGTAGATCAATCAATCCTATCTAGGAACACCTGTAATTGCTTAGTAGTGACCCTGTTAACTGAAAACAGTTATAACAACATCTCAAGAGTCTATCCTTCGTTTTCCACAACAACTCTGGAATATTCCAGGGTGAGGTACTAAGTCGGATAAAATCTTTATCTACTAAGCTCTCTATACTATTCTGACTATTCTCTTTCTGTAGATGCCATCCTGTTAGAGTAAAAGGAAAGAAATGGTTCCGCGTCCAGATACCACTCCTATTCTCAACTCTAACTCTCTAACAGATGGAAAACCTGACAGATCATCTGGGAAACATCTAGAACTCTCTCTCTAGTAAAGGGTACTGAGGCTGATTCCCTGTCCTGACAAACTTGCTCACAAGAGTTAGAACCCTCTGACAACTTTTCCTGTATAACGATGAGCCTGCGGGACTGATATCAACTTCTAGGCATCTATACTGTACTCTATTCCTCTATACTCTGTCCTTTTTAAGGACTAACTATTGATCCATCCTGAGCTCTAAACTCTCCTACCTTGTCTCTGCGGACACAGGTAGTACTATGAGTAGCTAGCCAATCCGCCCTAGGTTGACATCATCAGTCACCCCTAGAACCATAAGGTCAGCTGGATCGCATCGCCTACTCTGTATAAACTCTGAACTAAACTGACTGACTCTGCATCAGATGGATCATATTCAGGTCGACTGACCCTGAGAAAAACACTCTAAGCCCAGAAGTCATCAAATCCACTCTATCAATGGCTCATAAACAACAAGGAAAGTGAAACACTGGGTCCAAAACAAACAGCATACACATCTGAACACTTCCAAGTGAACGCATCTGACGTCACCATGTATGATGTGTTTGCCTCCTACTGAGTCAGGGTGCAGATCCAAGCTAAAGCTAATGGAACGTCCCTCGGGAATTTACTGAAGAAAAGGCTCTCCCTTCTTCCTCAGCCTCACCACCATCTAATCCCAGACTAACTCTAGTCTCTTTATGAACTTACCTTCCTTTTCTTTTCCTCTTACTCTGACCCATCTTATCCTTCTACTTATTCATACTTACTGTTACTCTTTTTACTTCTTGTTCTATTTTCTGCCTTATTTACTCTTATTCTTCTTGAGAAATCAATTCTCACTATGCCTAGGTTTATGAAAACCTGAGATCCTAACATCTCATAATAACTCTCTCTTTAACTCTTCTTTGAAATTCTATCTATTTATCTTTTACTTCGATTACAACAAAAGACATCCTATCAGAATTCTCAAAACACATTAGAACATTCATAACAAAATGAACATACCTGGCACTACTGGGTCTGATGTGGCTGCCTCCTGTTGAACAACTCTACTTAAAAATGTCCGCTGAGACTGAGCTAACCAAGGTGCAGTACGACACTCACGAACTACATGTCCCTCCTGACCACACCTAAAACATGCTGTTGTCCCTGCAAGACAAACTCCCTTATGCAGCCTTCCACACCTCTCACATCTAAAGCTATCCCTATTAGAACTCGAACCCAACCCTGACTTTAACTTATTCCAAAACTCCCTCTTCTTTGACCCTTTAAGGCCTCTGACTTTCTTTTTCCCCCTTTTAGCAGCTGTACTCAAAATAGAGGGGTCAACTTCTCCTGAACTAGAGATCCTGGCATCCTTATTCTGGGTATCATCTACAGACTCTTCGTCCATATTCACTTGCACTCCTATATCCTTTCTTTGCACATCTAATTCTATCTCTCTCCTTACATCCATTCTTTCCCTGTTTTCCTCAAAAGATCCTTCAGATGGGTCTGATTCCACAGAATAACTAGCTCCACTCATCCTAGTTCTCCTGAATAACAACACATCAAGAAACAAACATTAGCACACATGTTCATATGAAAACACATGAATTTACAATATATACATACATTACATAGCATAACATTCATAAGCATGAGTATTCCACATCAGCATGCAAAACAACTTCCTATCTTAGTGGACATGATTTTACTTATTGTGTTTTGCCTTACTATGACCTCTAGACCAACCTCTTTCCGATGTAAAACATCGTACTAATGAGGAACCTCTGCTCTGATACCAACTGTAACAGCCCGGAAACCGGTACCCTCTTTGTAACGGCCCAAACTGCTCGGCACTAGGATCCAGATCGGCTTAAGGCCGCCGGGACCCGTAGTAAGCCTGCTATGAACTCTGTGTACCTGTTAAAATCCCATACATGATCCGACTGGACTATTACTTTTTAAAACTTGTCTTTCAAACTACCAGACTTAACCTTTAAAACACTGTCCTATAGGTCCAACCATATGAACCAAATGCTCAGATATACTAATCTGAACTAGCCCTCTGGCTATCTCTAATACACCAGTGATGCTTTACCAAGTAACCTCCATACCCTATGCGCTCTGCAGCATAGAACCCACTCTGTAAGGGTCAGCATATCATAAGTTAACTTGGTTACCATAGAGTCACAGGAATCAAACCTGGTCTTCTCTAGTGGTCTACTCTGTGGATCACAGGAATCAAACCTGGTCTTTCCTATTGCACTGGTCTTGGGTCAAAGGAAGTAATCCCTGTCTTCCCTCACAGTTATAATTCACTGGGTTTTCGAAACACAACATGTTATTAAGCCTGGTTTGACTCATTGCTCATCATTAAACTGAAAACAGGATACATGCATAGACAAGGGATAAAACATACTATAGACAATAGGCAAAAGCACATTCTAATACATTTATACCTTAACTGACTAACTATTACATCACTTTACATATATCCTTTTACATACATCATGTCCACACTATGCTATACACAAACATACTGAAGCCAACACTCTGATGCTTCTGACTTCCCAGCTAACCCTGTACCTGCAAAACTGGGATTAAGGGAAAGGGATGAGCTTCTAAAGCCCAGTGAGTAGAAACACTGAAAACAGTTCATTCATACGCACTATATATGAAAATGCATCACAACACAAACATCTCAATATATCTTGGATTAGACATGACCCCAAAACTCCCTCGACGGGCTATTGAAGTCGCCTTGGTCCAATCCTCACTAAGGTAGACATGACCCCAAAAATACCCTCTGTCAACACTGGCCCCCCAAAGGAGCTACACAGGGCATTCCAACAAGTAATTGCCCAATTGACCTGACACAATGACAGGAGCCGAAGCTTAGGCTATTGGAGTCGCCTGGGTCCACCTAATCTCTGATCACATAATATGCAATGCTTCACATTCGTGATTCTAATGCAATCACCCTAATTCATATCATAGTATTCATGATGCATGAACTATGCTAAAGCATTATGTGTCTTTAATAAAAGATTAAGTTTAGTTCTACTCACCTCTAGCCAATGCTTGGCTAACCTGGGCTAACTCTGCAAACTCTGAAGCAACACTCACTGCTGCTCTCTCTGGTTCCTCTGTTCTGTGCCTACACA
>NW_025215483.1:459728-476064 GCF_001659605.2 Manihot esculenta | reverse complement strand
CCCTGAAGCTCACTTAACTATCCATGCAAAGCAGGCAAAAGAAAAGCTGGACAGAACACTTCTGGTGCGGCAGGTCGGCGGCCGAATGTCCTCTCCAGAGAAAACTCAAGCACCTTCGGCGGCAACCTTCGGCGGCCGGCATCCCCCAAACCAGAGCCGAACATGCAAAAACACTCGGGGGCAAGCTGTGGCAACCAAGTCACCATGCAGGAGGTTCGGCGGCCGAATGAACCTTCGGCTGCCGAACCTGAGTCATCCAGAACTCAGCTTCAACGGCAAACCCACTCAACCATATATACTCCAAACTCCCTCACCACACATATACTCATGTATATGATTCACAGGGGTCCAAAACTACCTAACAACCCAAACAACAACAAACATAACACATAATCAGGATATCATGCATATATCATCCAATCTCCCATTAAAACCCTCAACATGCATCTCTCTCTCCCCAAACTCCCATAAAAACCTTCCGAAAACATAAAAACCCTGGTCAAGAGCATCACTTACCTCCTGAAGCAAGAAGCTAAACACTCTGAACAAGGGAAAAACGACCAACTCTTCTCACACGCTCAAACTCTCTCAACCTCACTTTTTGCTTCAAAAACCTTCACAACTTGGTAAACGAGCAAACTCTGCATGAGCTGCTCAAACTTAGCACATAAAGCATAGGAGACGTGGCCAACTTCTGGACATGATCTGGTGATAACACCTGGCCAAAAATGCTGACTAAGGATGCCCAAACAGCTGGCTGGCCAACTCAGTTTCGTTTTGCCCGAATTGCATGCAAACCATGCAACATTCGGGGGGCCGAACGTACCTTCGGAAGCCGAACATTGGGCACTTTCGGCGGCCGAACTTACCTTCGGCGGCCGAACTTGGCTCCTCTGCCTTGGTTCATTTCATCTCAAAACTATCACACTGTAAACCCAGAAAACACATCATAACACTTAGAAAACATAACTCCTCCCCTTATATAGAATCCCAACACCCCGGATTCCACCAGACAATAGGCATTCCAGTGCCGGATTCTAGCCGGGTATTACAGACACTCTCTCTATAGGTCCGATCATATGAACCTAGGGCTCCGATACCAATCTGTAACGACCCCAAAATGGACCGTCACCGGCGCTAGGATTCAGGTCGGCTTAAGGCCGCCAGAACCCGTAGCAAGCCTGCTAAACTCTCTGTGTACCTGTAAATCTCATACATGATCAAACATTTTCTGTGAAAATAAAAACTCTTTTCTCTGTACCAAGGCTTAACCTGTGCATGCACTATCCCTGTACTCAATACTCTGTACCCTGTACCCCTGACTAGAGCTTGCTCTAGATGGGTTATCTCGTACCTGTTAAGCCTGGTTTTTCACATACGTTGTAAAACATGTACATATACAGATCATGTACCCAAACCAAAGAATTACAACACAAAACAGTACTAAGTCAAGCATAATTCTAACTGAATATACAACTGATACATCTCTTTATAAATACATGTCCACTCTAAACTATTACAAGTCTCAGTTTCTCTTTCTGAACTCTTCTGGACTTTCCCTCTGTACACTGTACACTGAATCCTGCAAGACTGGGATTAAGGGAGTGGGATGAGCTCTATAGCCCAGTGAGTAGAATAATAAAATCAGTCATAACATATGATCTTATGGAATGCGTCATAACACAGACAAGCCACATCAAGAGTAAACCTGTCACCACATAGCCTCAGTAACTTCCGTGCCAGGGCGTAGAATCGAGCACCTGGTCTTCCTGTCATATATGTATATGTGTATAACACCTCTGTACTTACCATTGCCAGGGCGTAGTCAAAGGCTCCTGGTCTTTACTATACCTGCCAGGGCGTAGTCAAAGGCTCCTGGTCTTAACTCAGAGACTATTGGATCATTCAGCATTTACTCACACCAACAATTAACAATGCAATGCAACATAGTCGTGAATACTAATGCAGTCAACCTATTTGCATAATCATGATGCATGAGATATGCTAACACATTCCATTGTTTTATTAAAAGCACTAAGTTTAGTTCCACTCACCTCTGGCTCTGGACTGACTCTGCAGGTGCAGTAAACTCTGGAGCAGTACTCACTGCTGCTCTCTCTGGTTCCTCTGGTCTGTATAAACACATAAAGACGTAAATGAGGGACCAAACTACCTTAAAATAACTCTATTGAGCTACCCAAGAATCCCCTTAATCTTACTCTCCAGCTCATGCAAAACATACAAAAGAAAAGCTGAACAGAACACTTTCGGCGGCAGGTTCGGCGGCCGAATGTCCTCTCCAGAGACGAAACTCAAGCACCTTCGGCGGCACCTTCGGCGGCCGAATCCCCCAAACAGAGCCGAACATGCAAAAACACTCGGGGGCAAGCTGTGGCAACCAAGCCACCATGCAGGAGGTTCGGCGGCCGAATGAACCTTCGGCTGCCGAACCTGAGTTCATCCAGAACTCAGCTTCAACGGCAACCCATCTCCTTCTTCCCTTCAACTTCTCCAAACATGCATACTTCAACTATTCTACACACATATACTCAAGTATATGTTCACAGGGGTCTAAAACTATCTAATAACCCCAACAACCAAAACAAACATAACACATAAACATGTATACATGCATAAGGCATCAAAATCACCCTTTATCACCTAAACATGCATCTCTCTCCACAACTGCCATAAAATCTTCAGAAAACATAAACACATGTTCAAAAGCATCACTTACCTCCTATAACAAGAAGATGAACACTCTGAACAAGGGAAACGGACCAACTCTTCTCAAACTCTCAAATCTCAAAACCTTTAGCTTTTGTTTCAAACGTTCCAAACCTTTGACACAACAACCTTCAATCTTCTGTATGAGCAGCTCAATATTGCAGATTAGTCATGAGAGACGTGGCCTATTCCATGGCAAGAATCTGAGGCCAACATCTGTTAAAAGCCATGACTCAGCTAGCTGGCCAACTCATCTTCGGCTGCCCAATCACATGCAAGACCATGCAACGTTCGGGGGCCGAACTTGAACTTCGGAAGCCGAACATTGAGCACTTTCGGCGGCCGAACTTACCTTCGGCGGCCGAACTTGGCTGAAGTCTCCATGAACTAGTTTCTCTTCAAAACTCAAAACTATATAACTTACAAACCTTAAAACACATCATAACACTTAGAAAACAAAAATCCTACCCTTTTATCGAATCCCAGCACCCCGGATTCCACCAGACAACAGGAATTCCGGTGCCGGACTCTAGCCGGGTATTACATCCATGGCCTCCCTCACTTCCTCTGATCTACCTCCTCTAACAATCCCTCTTCTGCTCTCATCTACAGACCTTCTAGGGTCTATTGACATGCCTTCCCTGCTAGATCTCTGAGACCTTGCCCTCGGCAATGCAGGAGGACGAGCAGCTAATCCCTCACTATCTGATGGGACTCCAGTCAATCGAGCTGATCGACGAGTTCCTCGCATTTTAACTCTCTGTAAAACAACACATACTATAGCATATCAGCACATAAACATATATCTCAATCATAAAGCACATGCATATGCATCTCATAGCATCAAAAAGACAGGACTCAACATCCTATCCTAGTGGACATGATTTCCTATTGTGCTTGACCAACTGTAACCTCTATGAGCCCGACACTCTCTCTATAAGTCCGATCATGTGAACCTAGGGCTCTGATACCAATCTGTAACGACCCCAAAATGGACCATCACCGGCGCTAGGATTCAGGTCGGCTTAAGGCCGCCAGAACCCGTAGCAAGCCTGCTATACTCTCTGTGTACCTGTAAATCTCATACATGATCATACATTTTCTGTGAAAATAAAAACTCTTTTCTCTATACCAAGGCTTAACCTGTGCATGCACTGTCTCTATACTCTGTACTCTGTACCCCTGACTAGAGCTTGCTCTAGATGGGTTGTTACATACCTGTTAAGCCTGGTTTTTCACATATTCTGAAAAAAACACATACATATACAGATCATGTATATAACCAAAGATTTACAACTTTAAAAGTACTAAGTCAAGCACAATTCTAACTGAATAAACACAACTGGTACATCTCTTTAAAATTACATGTCCACTCTAAACTTATTACAAGTCTCTTCTCTCTTCCTGTACTCTTCTGGACTTCCCCTGTACACTGTACAATGAACCTGCAAGACTTGGGTTAAGGGAGTGGGATGAGCTCTATAGCCCAGTGAGTAGTACAATAAAACAATTTATTTAAATATGATATGATGGAATGCATAATAACACAGACAAGCCACATCAAGAGTAAACCTGTCACCACATAGTTCCAGTAACTCTTTGCCAGGGCGTAGAATCGAGCACCTGGTCTTCCTGTAATATATATATATGTATAACTCCTCTGTACTTACCATTGCCAGGGCGTAGTCAAAGGCTCCTGGACTTCCTGTCTGGAACTACTGGATCATTCAGCATTTACTCACATCAACAATATCACTATGCAATGCAACATCTTTGTGGATTCTAATGCAATCAACCTATTGCATAAACATGATGCATGAAAGATGCCAAAAGCAGTTAATGTCAATTAAAAAGAGTAATCAGTTTAGTTCCACTCACCTCTGGCTCTGGACTGACTCTGCAGGTTCAGTAAACTCTGGAGCAGTATTCACTGCTGCTCTCTCTGGTTCCTCTGATCTGTGTAAGCACAGAAAGACTCAAATGAGGGACCAAACTAATTTACAATAACTCTATTAAACTCCCCAAGAATTCCCTTCAACTCACTCTAAAACTCATGCAAAGCATGCAAAAGAAAAGCTGGACAGAACACTTTCGGCGGCAGGTTCGGTGGCCGAAAGTCCTCTCCAGAGACGAAACTCAAGCACCTTCGGCGGCCGAAACTCAATCTTCGGCGGTCGAACCCTTTCGGGGGCAAGTTTCGGGAGCCAAAACACACTCCAGAGACAAAAGTCTCTAAGCTTCGGCGGCACCTTCGGCGGCCGAATCCCCCAGACAGAGCCGAACCTCCAAACTTGCGGGGGCAATCTGTGGCAGCCGAAGCCACCATGCAAGAGGTTCGGCGGCCGAATGAACCTTCGGCTGCCGAACCTGAGTTCTTCCAGAACTCAGCCCGACGGCAAACCAAGCTCTTCCTTCCCTTCAACATCTGCACACATGCATATATCAACTCCTCAACACACATATACCTAAGTATATGGTCACAGGGGTCCAAAACTATCTAATAACCCCAAACAACAAATCAAACATAACACATAAGCATATATACATGCATAAATCATCAAAACCACCATTTATAAACTAAGCATGCATCTCCTTCCATAACTCCCATAAAACCTTTAGAAAACATAAAAACAGGTTCAAAATCTTTACTTACCTCCTGTAAAACAAGAAGATGAACACTTCTCACGTGAAGGTTTGGACAAATTCTCCTTCAAACACCTTAAACCTCACAACTCAACTTTTAAGCTCAAAACCCTCAAACACTTAGCAAACAAACAGAAATTCTCTATGAGCTGCTGAAAACACTTGCAGATGAGGCCTAGAAGACGTGGCCAAGCTTCTGGCGACAAGTTGGTGTTAACACCTGTCCAACATATCGACTCAGCTAACTGGCCACCTCAGCTTTGGCTGCCCAATCGCATGCAAAACTATGCAACATTCGGGGGCCGAACATTACACTTCGGAAGCCGAACATTGGGCACTTTCGGCGGCCGAACTTACCTTCGGCGGCCGAACTTGGCTCAACTGCCTTGGTTCATTTCAACTCAAAACTTAATTCCATTTAACTTTAAAACATTAAAACACATCATAACACTTAGTAAAACATAAATCCTACCCTTTTATAGAATTCCGACACCCCGGATTCTACCGGACGACAGGAATTCCGGTGCCGGATTCTAGCCGGGTATTACAAAGCTGGAACATCAGAAGCCGGCTGGAATGCTTAACCCGCTACCTATTCCAGAGTGGAAATGGGAAAATATAGCTATGGACTTCGTAGTGGGGTTACCGGCGACGTCCAAAAGATTGGACTCCATATGGGTGATTGTGGACAGACTCACCAAATCTGCTCACTTCATCCCTGTCAGGAGTGGCTATTCTGTGGACAAATTGGCACAGGTGTATGTTGATGAGATTGTCAGACTGCATGGGGTTCCTGTTTCAATAGTGTCCGATAGAGGACCCTAGTTCACCTCCAGGTTTTGGCGGAGTCTGCAGAATGCCATGGGTACCAGGTTTGATTTTAGCACTACTTTCCATCCACAGACAGACGGACAGTCAGAGAGGACCATCCAGACCATAGAAGATATGCTAAGAATGTGTGTGCTGGACTTTGGCGGTTCTTGGAGGCAGCATCTACCTTTGGTGGAGTTTGCCTACAATAACAGCCATCATGCTAGCATCGGGATGGCCCCATATGAAGCTTTATATGGAAGGAAGTGCAGGTCACCTGTTTGCTGGGAGGAAGTTGGAGAGAAGGCCTTGGCAGGGCCTGAGTTAGTAGAGATCACCAGCAGGGTGGTACCCATAATCAGAGAAAGGATCAAGACTGCTGCAAGCAGACAGAAAAGTTATGCAAACATCCGCAAACGGCAAGTAGAGTTTCAGGAGGGGGATCTGGTATTGCTCAAGGTGTCTCCAATGAAAGGAGTGGTTCGGTTCGGGTAGAAAGGTAAGCTGGCTCCACGGTACATCGGACCCTTTGAAGTCCTGCAAAGGATTAGGAATGTATCGTACAAGCTGGATTTACCTGCTTCAATGGCAAGAATCCATCCGGTTTTCCATGTTTCCATGTTAAGAAAGTTTGTGTCAGATCCGGGCAAGGTTCTTAGTGAGCCAGATCTGGAGATCCAAGAGGATCTCACCTATGTTAAGCAGCCAGTGCGGATCATAGACACCCAGATCAGGAAGCTGAGGAACAAGGAAATCCCGATGGTGAAAGTCCTTTGGAACCACCACAATTTGGAAGAGTGCACTTGGGAGACACGGGAGTCCATGCTCCAGCAATACCCCTATCTTTTCTAAGGTTAGTTTTATGTGTTTTATGTGTATGATATGTTGTATGCCTTGCATGTGCTAGTTAAGGAACATTCGAGGACGAATGTTCTTAAGGGGGGAGAATGTAATACCCGGCTAGACTCCGGTATAGGAAATTCCTACCGTCCGGTGGAATCTCGGATGTCGAAAGCCTCTAGAAGGGTAAAACCATGTTTTCATAAAATATTTTAATGTATTTGATGTTTTTAAGTTGAAAGGAAATGAGTTTTTGCATGAAAATGTTTTTGGAGCAAAACTCAGGTTCGGCCGTCGAACCTCAAGTTCGGCCGCCGAACATGCATGCATTTCGGGTGTGCCTTAGGCCCCCGAAGGCATAAGTGAGGGAAGCCCAGGTTCGGCCGTCGAACCTCAAGTTCGGCCGCCGAACATGGCATGCATGCGGAGGCACATTCGGCCCCCGAACGTGGCCTGGCCAGCCACTATAAAAGGGTCCCTTAGCCGAAAACGGGCGAGCTTTCTCCCCGTCGTCGGCCAAGGTGAGCTTTCCGCCACCCCTCACCGATCTTGAGTCATTTCATTCAAATATTTCAAGTTTTTCACTAGTTTTCATCTTGTTTTGAAGATTTCCAAGTTTTGAGCAAGTTTTGAAGCTTTGAGGTTCAAGAACTAAAATCTCTCCCAACTCCAAGTTAGATGCCTCTACTCTCGATCTTCAAGAGGTAAGAGTTGATCTCTAACTTACATTATGTTTTAAACAAGTTTTATGCAAGTTCATGGGGTAGAAAATGCATGTATAGCTTATGTTGAGTTTATGGGTTTTTGATATGATTTTGAACAATGTGGCTTGCAAATGTATGTTTGATGTGTTGTAGATGGGGTTTTAGTTAGTTGATGCCGCTATGAGCTTGTATGCTTGTGTATGAGTGTCGTAGAATAGGTTTATGCATGTTTTGTTGAGATGGGAGGCGTAAATGCATAAGGGAGCTGAGTTTCTGCCATTCTGGGAGAAACTAGGTTCGGCAGCCGAAGGAACTTTCGGCCGCCGAACGTGCTTGCGGAGGCAGCCTTTGGCTGCCGAAGCTTGCCCCGAATGGAGACTTTCGTCTCTGTCTGGGACTTTCGGCCGCCGAAGGTGCCGCCGAACATGCATGAGTTTTGCCTCTGTCTGGGAGTTTCGGCCGTCGAAGGTGCCGCCGAACTTGCCTGACTTTCGGCTCTGGAGGGACTTTTGGCCTCTGAACCTGCCGCCGAAAGTGCCCTGTCCAGCCTTCTTTTGCATGTTTTTGCATGATGGTTTCATGATGTTCTAGGGGGTTTTTGGGGAGTAGTTTAGAGTTATGTTCATGTATGTTTGGTCCCTCAATTGAGTCCACCTGTGTAGGTTCGGACCCGAGGAACCGAGGACCCCAGCAGTGAGTCAGTCACTTCAGAGTCAGTAGAGCTTCAGCCAGAGGTGAGTAGAATAAACTCTTAAGTTTTAATGAAATGAATTAAATTTTGAGCACGTGCATGCATCATGAATGCGATATGATATTTTAGGTTGATTGCATTAGAAATCACGAATATGTTGCATTGCATATTATGTTGTTGATGTGGGTAAAATGTTGGATGATCCAATAGTCCCTGGCAGGAAGTCCAGTGAGCCTTTGACTACGCCCTGGCACAGAGATGAGAAAGTCCAGTGAGCCTTTGACAATGCCCTGGCACTAAATGGGACACCAAGACCAGGTGCCTAATAAGGCCCTGGGGCAGTGTAAGTTATGTTATGTTTACAGGAAGTCCAGTGAGCCTTTGACTACGCCCTAGCACAGAGATGAGAAAGTCCAGTGAGCCTTTGACTACGCCCTGGCACTAAATGGGACACCAAGACTAGGTGCCTAATAAGGCCCTGGGGCAGTGTAAGTTATGTTATGTTTACAGGAAGTCCAGTGAGCCTTTGACTACGCCCTGGCACAGAGATTATATGGGACTATTTGGTGACAGGTTTACCCTTGATGTGGCTTGTCTGTGATGTGATGCATTACAAGATAGCATGTATTTTTAAAATGTTTTTACTATTCTGCTCACTGGGCTCTAGTAGCTCAGCCCTTTCCCTTAATCCCCCAGGTGTGCAGGTATAGGGTAGACCAGGAGGTCATCAGGCGTAAAGTTGATTTATGTATTAGCTAGAAGTTGTGGACATGAAAAATTGTGTAATGACGTCAAGTAATGAATAGTTATGTTATGTAATGATAATATTGAGGATTAGTGTCTGTGCTTGACCGAGTATGTATATTGATCCCTTTTTGTAACCATGATCTTTATTTTTTTATGATGTTTATGTTCCTCCAAACTTGTGTATGATGAGATACCCCATTGGAGCATTTGATGAGAGCTCCAATGTGTGGGTTATGTTATGATGCTGGATATGTTTATGTACATGCACAGGTTAAGCTTGGTTATGGAAAGAAAAAGTTTACAAGTTTATGAGTATGTTTGATCATGTATGGGATTTGACAGGTTCATAGGTTATATGTCAGGCTTGCTACGGGTCCCGGCGGCCTTATGCCGATCTGGATCCTAGCGCCGGTAGCGGTCCTATTTTCGGATCGTTACATGTTACATCCGGTGCCTGATTTCGGACTAACAGCTTCCATCCAAAAAATTTTCAAGTCTATCACCCATGTTACATCCAGTGCCCGATTTCGGCATAACAGCTTCCACCCCAAAAACTGCCAAGTCTATCAGCCATGTTACATCCGGCGCCCTATTTCGGACTAACAGCTTCCATCCCAAAAATTGTCAAGTCTATCACCCATGTTACATCCAGTACTCTATTTCGGACTAACAGCTTCTATCCCAAAAAATGCCAAGTCTATCACCCATGTTACATCCGGTGCTCGATTTTCGACTAACAGCTTTCATCCCAAAAACTGCCAAGTCTATTACCCATGTTAAATTCGGTGCCCGATTTCGGACTAACAACTTCTATCCCTAAAACAGCCAAGTCTATCACCCATGTTACATCTGGTGCCCGATTTCGGCATAACAGCTTCCACCCCAAAAACTGCCAAGCCTTTCACCCATGTTGTATCCGATGCCCGATTTCGGACTAACAGCTTCCATCCTAAAAATTGCCAAGTCTATTACCCTTGTTAAATTCGATGCTCGATTTCGGACTAACAGCTTCCATCCCTAAAACAGCCAAGTCTATCACCCATGTTACATCTGGTGCCCGATTTCGGACTTATAGCTTCCATCCCAAAAACAGCCAAGTCTATCACCCATGTTACATCCGGTGCCCGATCTCGGCATAACAGCTTCCATCCCAAAAAATGCCAAGTCTATCACCCATGTTACATCCGGTGCTCGATTTTCGACTAACAGCTTTCATCCCAAAAACTGCCAAGTCTATTACCCATGTTAAATTCGGCGCCCGATTTCGGACTAACAGCTTCCATCCCTAAAATAGCCAAGTCTATCACCCATGTTACATCTGGTGCCCGATTTCGGACTTATAGCTTCCATCCCAAAAACAGCCAAGTCTATCACCCATGTTACATCCGGTGCCCGATTTCGGCATAACAGCTTCTATCCCAAAAACAGCCAAGTTTATCACCCATGTTACATCCCGTGACTGTTTTCGGCATAACAGCTTCCATCCCAAAAAATGCCAAGTCTATCACCAATGTTACATCTGGTGCCCGATTTTGGACTAACAGTTTCCATCCCAAAAACTGCCAAGGCTTTCACCCATGTTGTATCCGATGCCCGATTTCGTACTAACAGCTTCCATCCGAAAAACTACCAAGTCTATCACCCATGTTACATCCAGTGCCCGATTTCGGACAAACAGTTTCCATCCCAAAAACTGCCCAGTCTATCACCCATGTTACATCCGGTGCCCGATTTCGGACTAACAGCTTCCATCCAAAAAACTGCCAAGTCTATCACCCATGTTACATCCGGTGCCCGATTTCGGCATAACAGCTTTGACCCAAAAAACTGCCAAGTCTATCAGCCATGTTACATCTGGTGCCCAATTTCGGACTAACAGCTTCCATCCCAAAAACTGCCAAGTCTATCACCCATGTTACATCCTGTGCCCGATATCGGACTAACAACTTCCATCCCAAAAACTGCCAAGTCTATCACCCATGTTACATCCGGTGCCCGATTTCGGACTAACAGCTTCCATCCCAAAAACTGCCAAGTTTATCACCCATGTTACATCCGGTGCCCGATTTCGGACTAACAGCTTCCATCCCAAAAACAACCAATTCTATCACCCAGGTTATATTAGGTGCCCGATTTCGGCATAACAGCTTCCATCCAAAAAACTGCCAAGTCTATCACGCATGTGACATCTAGTGCCCGATTTTAGACTAACAGCTTCCATCCCAAAAACTGCCATGTCTATCACCCATGTCACATCCGGTACCTGATTTCGGACGAACAGTTTCTATCCTAAAAACTGGCAAGCCTATCTCCCATGTTACATCTGGTGCCCGATTTCGAACTAACAACTTCCATCCCAAAAACTGCCAAGCCATTCACCCATGTTACATCCTGTGCCCGTTTTCGGATTAACGACTTCCATCCCAAAAACTGCGAAATCTATCACCCATGTTACATCCTGTGCCCGTTTTCGGATTAACGACTTCCATCCCAAAAACTGCGAAATCTATCACCCATGTTACCTCCGTTGCCCGATTTCGGACTAACAGCTTCCAATCCAAAAACAGCCAAGTCTATCAGACATGTTACATCCGGTGCCCGATTTTGGCATAACAACTTCCATCCCAAAAACTGCCAAGTCTATCACCCATGTTACATCCAGTGCCCGATTTTAGACTAACAGCTTCCATCCATGAAACTGCTTAGTCTATCACCTATGTTACATCCGGTGCCCGATTTCGGCATAACAACTTCCATCCAAAAAACTGCCAAGTCTATCACCCATGTTACATCCGGTGCCCGATTTCAGACTAACAGCTTCCATCCAAAAAACTGCCAAGTCTATCACCCATGTTACATCCGGTGCCCGATTTCAGACTAACAGCTTCCATCCCAAAAACTGCCAAGACTGTCCCCCATGTTACATCCGGTGCCCGATTTCTGACTAACACCTTCCATCCCAAAAACTACAAATTCTATCACCCATGTTACATCAAGGGCCCGATTTCGGACTAACAACTTCCATCCCAAAAACTGCAATGGCTTTCACCCATGCTACATCTGATGCCCGATTTTGTACTAGCAGCTCCATCCCAAAAACTGGCACGTCTATCACCCATGTTACATCCGGTGCCCAATTTCAGACTAACAGCTTCCATCCCAAAAATTGCCAAGTCTATCACCCACGTTACATCTGGTGCCCGATTTCGGACTAACACCTTCCATCCCAAAAAGTGGCAGGTCTATCACCCATGTCACATCCGGTGCCTGATTTTGGACGAACAGTTTCTATCCATAAAATTGCCAAGTCTATCACCCAAGTTACATCCGGTGCCTGATTTCAGACTAACAGCTTCCATCCCAAAAACTGCCAGGTCTATGACCCATGTCACATACGGTGCCCGATTTCGGATGAACAGTTTCTATCCCAAAAACTGCCAAGTCTATCACCCATGTTACATCCGGTGCCGATTTCGAACTAACAGCTTCCATCCCAAAAACTGCCAATCCTATCACCCATGTTACATCTGGTGCCTGATTTCGAACTAACAAATTCCATCCCAAAAACTGCCAAGTCTTTCACCCATGTTACATCCTTTGCCCATTTTCGAATTAACAGCTTCCAACCCAAAAACTGCGAAATCTACCACCCATGTTACCTCCGTTGCCCGATTTCGGACTAACAGCTTCCATCCAAAAAACTACCAAGTCTATAACCCATGTTACATCCGGTGCCCGATTTCGACATAACAGATTCGACCCCAAAAACTGCCAAGTCTATCAGCCACGTTATATTTGGTGCCCAATTTCAGACTAACAGCTTCCATCCCAAAAACTGCCAAATCTATCAGCCATGTTACATCCGGTGTCCGATTTCGGACTAACAACTTCCATCCCAAAAACTGCCAAGTCTATCACCCTTGTTACATCAGGTGCCCGATTTTGGGCTAACAGCTTCCATCCAAAAAACTGCCAAGTCTTTCACCCATGTTACATCCCGTGCCCATTTTCGGACTAACAGCTTCCATCCCAAAAACTGCGAAATCTATCACCCATGTTATCTCCGTTGCTCGATTTTGGACTAACAGCTTCCATCCCAAAAAACTGCCAAGTATATCACCCATGTTACATCCGGTGCCCGATTTCGGCATAATAGCTTCCATCCCAAAAATAGCCAAGTGTACAATCCAAGTTACATCCGATGCCCGATTTCGGAATAACAGCTTCCAACCCAAAAAAACCAAGTCTATCACCCATGTTACATTCGGTGCCCGATTTCGGCATAACAGCTTCCATCCCAAAAACTGCCAAGTCTATCACCCATGTTACATCCAATGCCCGATTTCGGACTAACAGCTTCCATCTCAAAAAGTGCTAAGTCTATCACCCATGTTTAATCCGGTGCTCAATTTCGGCAAAACAGCTTCGATCCCAAAAACTGCAAAGTCTATCACCCATGTTACATCCGGTGCCCGATTTCGAATTAACAGCTTCAATCCCAAAAATTGCTAAGTCTATCACCCATGTTACATCCGGTGCCCGATTTAGGACTAACATCTTGCATCCCAAAAACTGCCAAGGCTTTCACCCATGTTACATCCGATGCCCGATTTCGTACTAGCAGCTTCCATCCCAAAAACTGGCACGTCTATGACCCATGTTACATCCGGTGCCCGATTTAGGACTAAGAGCTTGCATCCCAAAAACTGCCAAGGCTTTCACCCATGTTACATCCGATGCCCGATTTCGTACTAGCATATTCCATCCCAAAAATTGGCAAGTCTATCACCCATGTTACATCCGGTGCCCGATTTCGGACTAACAACTACCATCCCAAAAATTACCAAGTCTATCACCCATGTTACATCCGGTGCCCGATTTCGGACTAACAGCTTCCATCCTAAAAACTGCCAAGTTTATCACCCATGTTACATCCGGTGCCCGATTTCGGCATAATAGCTTCCACCCCAAAAACTGCCAAGTCTATCAGCCATGTTACATCCGGCGCCCTATTTCGGACTAACAGCTTCCATCCCAAAAACTGCCAAGTCTATCACCCATGTTACATCCAGTGCCCGATTTCGGACTAACAGCTTCCATCCTAAAACCTGCCAAGTCTATCACCCATGTTACATCCAGTGCTTGATTTTCGACTAACAGCTTTCATCCCAAAAACTGCCAAGTCTATTACCCATGTTAAATCCGGTGCCCGATTTCGGACTAACAGCTTCCATCCCTAAAACAGCCAAGTCTATCACCTATATTACATCCGGTGCCCGATTTCGGACTAACAGCTTCCATCCCAAAAACGGCCAAGTCTATCACCCATGTTACATCGGGTGCGCGATTTCAAACTAACAGCTTCCATCCCAAAAATTGCTTAGTCTATCACCTATGTTACATCCGGTGCCCGATTTCGGCATAACAACTGCCATCCAATAAACTGCCAAGTCTATCACCCATGTTACATCCGGTGCCCGATTTCAGACTAACAGCTTCCATCCCAAAAACTACCAAGTCTATCACCCATGTTACATCCGGTGCCCGATTTCGGCATAACAGCTTCGGTCCCAAAAACTGCCAAGACTGTCCCCCATGTTACATCCGGTGCCCGATTTCTGACTAACACCTTCCATCCCAAAAACTACAAATTCTATCACCCATGTTACATCAAGGGCCCGATTTCGGACTAACAACTTCCATCCCAAAAACTGCAATGGCTTTCACCCATGCTACATCCGATGCCCGATTTTGTACTAGCAGCTCCATCCCAAAAACTGGCACGTCTATCACCCATGTTACATCCGGTGCCCGATTTCAGACTAACAGTTTTCATCCCAAAAATTGCCAAGTCTATCACCCACGTTACATCTGGAGCCCGATTTCGGACTAACACCTTCCATCCCAAAAAGTGCCAGGTCTATCACCCATGTCAGATCCGGTGCCTGATTTTGGACGAACAGTTTCTATCCATAAAATTGCCAAGTTTATCACCCAAGTTACATCCGGTGCCCGATTTCAGACTAACAGCTTCCATCCCAAAAACTGCCAGGTCTATGACCCATGTCACATACGGTGCCCGATTTCGGATGAACAGTTTCTATCCCAAAAACTGCCAAGTCTATCACCCATGTTACATCCGGTGCCTATTTCGAACTAACAGCTTCCATCCCAAAAACTGCCAATCCTATCACCCATGTTACATCTGGTGCCTGATTTCGAACTAACAAATTCCATCCCAAAAACTGCCAAGTCTTTCACCCATGTTACATCCCGTGCCCATTTTCGAATTAACAGCTTCCATCCCAAAAACTGCGAAATCTACCACCCATGTTACCTCCGTTGCCCGATTTCGGACTAACAGCTTCCATCCAAAAAACTACCAAGTCTATAACCCATGTTACATCCGGTGCCCGATTTCGAATTAACAGCTTCCATCCCAAAAATTGCTAAGTCTATCACCCATGTTACATCCGGTGCCCGATTTAGGACTAACATCTTGCATCCCAAAAACTGCCAAGGCTTTCACCCATGTTACATCCGGTGCCGATTTCGAACTAACAGCTTCCATCCCAAAAACTACCAATCCTATCACCCATGTTACATCTGGTGCCTGATTTCGAACTAACAAATTCCATCCCAAAAACTGCCAAGTCTTTCACCCATGTTACATCCTTTGCCCATTTTCGAATTAACAGCTTCCATCCCAAAAACTGCGAAATCTACCACCCATGTTACCTCCGTTGCCCGATTTCGGACTAACAGCTTCCATCCAAAAAACTACCAAGTCTATAACCCATGTTACATCCGGTGCCCGATTTCGACATAACAGCTTCGACCCCAAAAACTGCCAAGTCTATCAGCCACGTTACATTTGGTGCCCAATTTCAGACTAACAGCTTCCATCCCAAAAACTGCCAAGCCTATCACCCATGTTACGTCCGGTGTCCGATTTCGGACTAACAGCTTCCATCCCAAAAACTGCCAAATCTATCAGCCATGTTACCTCCGTTGCCCGATTTTGGACTAACAGCTTCCATCCTAAAAACAGCCAAGTCTATCACCCATGTTACATTCGGTGCCCGATTTCGGACTAGCAGCTGCCAACTTATAAATAGCCAAGTCTATCACCCATGTTTCATCCGGTGCCCGATTTCGGCATAACAGCTTCCAT
>NW_025215483.1:443707-458728 GCF_001659605.2 Manihot esculenta | reverse complement strand
TCATTCTGAATAGGCTCATCGCACCATGCCAACCACACCAAAGGGAAGTACTCAGTTTCTTTGTTCTTTTATGTTTCTATTACATTGAGGACAATGTATGATTTAGGTGTGGTACGGCATTTTAATTTTTGCATTTTAATTTTTGCTTTAGATTTTTGCGTCTTTGCTTTCAGTTTTTCCAGTTTGCGTTTTTTTTTTGCTTTCAGTTATTCCTTTCAGTTTGCGTTTTGCTTTCAGTTTTTTAAAATTTTTCGTTTTTCTTGCTTTCAATAACACACACATCCACAATCTTCTTCTTGATTTGCTTTACTCGAACTGACAAACTATGTTGAATGAACTTTCTTTCCATGACCCCATTGATGTAATAACTCTCTAAACCTAGGTTGAATCAATTGCAATAAGATGTATTCATGTTTGGGAATTGCTTTTTGAATTGAATCCTTGAGCTTGCCATGGTGAAAAACATACTGATGACCCTCAATTGATGAGAATAAATTGAAATTGTGTGAATGAACTTAATGTGACTTGTTTGCAATTGGTGTTGATTTGCCCAAATCATTGAGAAAATAAATTCAGAAAAGGCCTAGACTTCATAAGCACAATGTGAAAACTGTTCCAATGGTCAACAGACTATGAACAGAGCTAGTAGCCACTTGGACAGGTGACCAACTGAGTAACTGGGGGTGGGTATCACCAATATGTACCTTCACGTCAAAAGGTTGGTGACTTTTCCAAGCAAGTTTAAAGTGCAAAAAGGCTGAATTAAGTACTTCAAGGTAAGGGCAAGTCACTCTGAAAGCTAGATTAAGTCTTTGAATGAACAAGAACTAATGCATGTATGATCTCTCTCTTGAGGAAAACCAATCCTAACCATGGTAAGTAAAGGGAAACAAGGAAAGAGGTAAGTAACCTTGATGCATACATTCTTTATTGCAATGATTCAAAATAGGGGTCTAGAGTAAGAGCTTAAGTAGACATAAAGGATCTAAGTAAAGAGAGTTTGTTCAACTGTGTTTGTTTGCTTGAGGACAAGCAAAGGGTTAGGTGTAGGGGTATTTGACAGAGCGCATTTTAGGCCATATTATCATGATCTTAATGATGTTTATTTGCACAGTTTCTGCCTAATTTGGTTGTTTTGTTCATGTTCTACAGAAACTAGGTGTGAAAAGACATTCTGGAGAAAATGTGGTTAAAACTGCCAAAAAGTGCCAAATATGGAAAGTTCCAGAAAAGGAAAGTTTTTATATATGGAAAGTTCCAAATAAGGAAAGTTTCATATATGGAAAGTGCCAAACAAGGAAAGAGTCAAAGAGCGCAGCCAGCAAACTGTCCGAAATTCGAACTGCAGAATCCTTCCTGCCTTGTTTAGAACGTGTGCCAAGAAAGGAAAGTCTTCAAATAAGGAAAGTTTTCAGAAAAGGAAAGTCTTCAAATGAGGAAAGTGCAGAGGCAAAAGCAAATAAGGAAAGCTCGGTCAGAGGATTATTTAAAATTCAAATCGCAGATATTTCTTTCCTTATTCAAAGATGTGCACATACTGCAGCAGTCATATCTTCCAATTTAGGCAGCGAGATCTCATGAAGGCACACTTGCCTCTTCTGCGTTCAACGTTTAAAATTCAAACGAAGGCTCCACCTAAAAAGGAAAGACTTGGCAGATCCACTTTCCCTTCTGCATTCAATGACTGCGCACCACTTGCCTCTTGCAACACAATCTGCGCGCCACTCCCTATTCAGGAAGGAAATCTCTATGCACTTGGCCTTCATACAGTCCAGATTCATAATTCAATAGAGGATCCATCTAAATAGGAAGTTTGGACAGCAAATATTTCCTATACAGTGCTGTCCGCGCGCCTACCTCTTCTGCAAAGCCTGATCCGCGCGCCTCCTTCCCTTTCAGTGCTATCCGCGCGCATGCCTCTCTCCTGCAGAGCAAGCCACGACTTTTCTTCCTCTATTGGCATCCTTGGATCGCTCTTCCTTCCTTTTCATACACAAGGTACGCTCCTTTCCTATTCTGAAAGCCATCTGCGCGCACCTGCCTTCTGAAGTGCATGCACTACGATTCTTTCCTCTTCTGCAACAACTTGGGCAGCAAGTTGAGTTTGGGCAGCAACTTGGGCAGCCTCTACACTAATAAGGAAGACCTAGGCAGCATCAAAACTCTATAAAAAGGTACTCTCTTTGGCAGCCACGAATTTGGACACTTTCAGACTCATCTTCTCCTTCTCCATCCGGATCAAGCAAGGCCGCGCCTCCACCACCTTCGGCTTCTTCTTTTCTTCTTCTACCTTTCTTTATGGTTTTTGTTTCAGCCATGAGTGGCTGAAACCTTTCATTCTAGTTGAAGATCAAGTGAAGCTTTAGTTGTATTGTGGATTGAGAGACTTGGACATTCATTGTTTTACCTTTGGTTATTCAATATTCTTGTGATTTCATGCTTAAGGATATTATTGCTTTGTTATTTAAGATCTCCATTGATTTTTGTTGCAAAGTGATATATTGTTGTTTTGAATGATTTTAAGTCCGTATTTGCTTGAATCGTTTAAACATAAGAACACTTGGTGCACAACCAAGGAAATTGCATGATCTAGTGTTGTCTCCATGCATGTGGGTGACTAGAATTGGTTCTCTCCATTACTTTATGCGATTGACTTTTGCAAAAGGCCTAAGGCTCAAAGACGTTCTTTGGCAATTGTTAATTAGTAATTGATTGGTGGACTTTCCCTAATTAATTTAATCTAAAAGAGAGACTATGGATGTGAGAAGCTTCTTCAATCTCCATGGCCAATTTATTGAATCAACAAAGGAACTTTTGAGTCAATGATCAATCCCATCAACTAAAGTGGATCTAAATCTTCAACTAGAGCTTTTACCATCATTGTTTTACCCTCAATTTACTTTCTGCTTACTTTTTAATTACTCTTTTCATTAGATTAATCAAATCAATCTCAATACCCCCATTTTTACTTTACATGCACTTGCACTTTCTTTTCTTTTCTGCTCTCTTTAATTTGGTCTATTCAAGGAAGGTAAATGAGTATCAATTCCCTGTGGATACGATCCTCTTACCACTGTCTGCAATTTTAATATTGTTGGTAGTTAAACAGGTTATTTATTTTGACCGGCTTCGACAACCGTTCTGTCAAGCTTCGATCCCAAAAACTGCCAAGTCTATCACCCATGTTACATCCGGTGCCCGATTTCAGACTAACAGCTTCCATTCCAAAAACAGCCAAGTTTATCACCCATGTTACATTCGGTGCCCGATTTCGACATAACAGCTTTCATCCCAAAAACCGCCAACTCTATCACCCATGTTACATCCAGTGCCCGATTTCGGACTAACAACTTGCATCCCAAAAACAGCCAAGTCTATCGCCCATATTGCATCCGGTGCCCGATTTCATCATAACAGCTTCCATCCAAAAAATTGCCAAGTATATCACCCATGTTACATCCGGTGCCCGATTTCGGCATAACAGCTTCCATCCCAAAAACTGCCAAGTCTATCACCCATGTTACATTCGGTGCCCGATTTCGGACTAACAGCTTCTATCCCAAAAACAGCCAAGTCTATCACCTATTTACATCCGGTGTCCGATTTCGGCATAATAGCTTCCATCCCAAAAACTGCCAAGTCTACCACCTTTGTTACATCAGGTGCCCGATTTTGGGCTAACAACTTCCATCCAAAAAACTGCCAAGTCTTTCACCCATGTTACATCCCGTGCCCATTTTCGGACTAACAGCTTCCATCCCAAAAACTGCGAAATCTATCACCCATGTTATCTCCGTTGCCCGATTTCGGACTAATAGCTTCCATCCCAAAAACAGCCAAGTCTATCATCCAAGTTACATCCGATGCCCGATTTCGGACTAACAGCTTCCAACCCAAAAAAACCAAGTCTATCACCCATGTTACATTCGGTGCCCGATTTCGACATAACAGCTTCCATCCCAAAAACTGCCAAGTCTATCACCCATGTTACATCCAATGCCCGATTTCGGACTAACAGCTTCCATCCCAAAAACTGCTAAGTCTATCACCCATGTTTAATCCGGTGCTCGATTTCGGCAAAACAGCTTCGATCCCAAAAACTGCAAAGTCTATCCCCCATGTTTCATCCGGTGCCCGATTTCGAATTAATAGCTTCCATCCCAAAAACTGCTAAGTCTATCACCCATGTTACATCCGGTGCCCGATTTAGGACTAACATCTTGCATCCCAAAAACTGCCAAGGCTTTCACCCATGTTACATCCGATGCCCGATTTCGTACTAGCAGCTTCCATCCCAAAAACTGGCACGTCTATGACCCATGTTACATCCGGTGCCCGATTTAGGACTAAAAGCTTGCATCCCAAAAACTGCCAAGGCTTTCACCCATGTTACATCCGATGCCCGATTTCATACTAGCAGTTTCCATCCCAAAAACTGGCAAGTCTTTCACACATGTTACATCCGGTGCCCGATTTCGGACTAACAACTTCCATCCCAAAAACAGCCAAGTCTATCGCCCATATTGCATCCGGTGCCCTATTTCATCATAACAGCTTCCATCCAAAAAATTGCCAAGTATATCACCCATGTTACATCCGGTGCCCGATTTCGGCATAACAGCTTCCATCCCATAAACTGCCAAGTCTATCACCCATGTTACATCCGGTGCCCGATTTCGGACTAACAGCTTCTATCCCAAAAACAGCCAAGTCTATCACCTATTTACATCCGGTGTCCGATTTCGGCATAACAGCTTCCATCCCAAAAACTGCCAAGTCTACCACCCTTGTTACATCAGGTGCCCGATTTTGGGCTAACAACTTCCATCCAAAAAACTGCCAAGTCTTTCACCCATGTTACATCCCGTGCCCATTTTCGGACTAACAGCTTCCATCCCAAAAACTGCGAAATCTATCACCCATGTTATCTCCGTTGCCCGATTTCGGACTAATAGCTTCCATCCCAAAAACAGCCAAGTCTATCATCCAAGTTACATCCGATGCCCGATTTCGGACTAACAGCTTCCAACCCAAAAAAACCAAGTCTATCACCCATGTTACATTCGGTGCCCGATTTCGACATAACAGCTTCCATCCCAAAAACTGCCAAGTCTATCACCCATGTTACATCCAATGCCCGATTTCGGACTAACAGCTTCCATCCCAAAAACTGCTAAGTCTATCACCCATGTTTAATCCGGTGCTCGATTTCGGCAAAACAGCTTCGATCCCAAAAACTGCAAAGTCTATCCCCCATGTTTCATCCGGTGCCCGATTTCGAATTAATAGCTTCCATCCCAAAAACTGCTAAGTCTATCACCCATGTTACATCCGGTGCCCGATTTAGGACTAACATCTTGCATCCCAAAAACTGCCAAGGCTTTCACCCATGTTACATCCGATGCCCGATTTCGTACTAGCAGCTTCCATCCCAAAAACTGGCACGTCTATGACCCATGTTACATCCGGTGCCCGATTTAGGACTAAAAGCTTGCATCCCAAAAACTGCCAAGGCTTTCACCCATGTTACATCCGATGCCCGATTTCATACTAGCAGTTTCCATCCCAAAAACTGGCAAGTCTTTCACACATGTTACATCCGGTGCCCGATTTCGGACTAACAACTTCCATCCCAAAAACAGCCAAGTCTATCGCCCATATTGCATCCGGTGCCCTATTTCATCATAACAACTTCCATCCAAAAAATTGCCAAGTATATCACCCATGTTACATCCGGTGCCCGATTTCGGCATAACAGCTTCCATCCCAAAAATTGCCAAGTCTATCACCCATGTTACATCCGGTGCCCGATTTCAGACTAACAGCTTCTATCCCAAAAACAGCCAAGTCTATCACCTATTTACATCCGGTGCCCGATTTCGGCATAACAGCTTCCATCCCAAAAACTGCCAAGTCTACCACCCTTGTTACATCAGGTGCCCGATTTTGGGCTAACAACTTCCATCCAAAAAACTGCCAAGTCTTTCACCCATGTTACATCCCGTGCCCATTTTCGGACTAACAGCTTCCATCCCAAAAACTGCGAAATCTATCACCCATGTTATCTCCGTTGCCCGATTTCGGACTAATAGCTTTCATCCCAAAAATAGCCAAGTCTATCATCCAAGTTACATCCGATGCCCGATTTCGGACTAACAGCTTCCAACCCAAAAAAACCAAGTCTATCACCCATGTTACATTCGGTGCCCGATTTCGACATAACAGCTTCCATCCCAAAATCTGCCAAGTCTATCACCCATGTTACATCCAATGCCCGATTTCGGACTAACAGCTTCCATCCCAAAAACTGCTAAGTCTATCACCCATGTTTAATCCGGTGCTCGATTTCGGCAAAACAGCTTCGATCCCAAAAACTGCAAAGTCTATCCCCCATGTTTCATCCGGTGCCCGATTTCGAATTAATAGCTTCCATCCCAAAAACTGCTAAGTCTATCACCCATGTTACATCCGGTGCCCGATTTAGGACTAACATCTTGCATCCCAAAAACTGCCAAGGCTTTCACCCATGTTACATCCGATGCCCAATTTCGTACTAGCAGCTTCCATCCCAAAAACTGGCACGTCTATGACCCATGTTACATCCGGTGCCCGATTTAGGACTAAGAGCTTGCATCCCAAAAACTGCCAAGGCTTTCACCCATGTTACATCCGATGCCCGATTTCATACTAGCAGTTTCCATCCCAAAAACTGGCAAGTCTATCACCCATGTTACATCCGGTGCCCGATTTCGGACTAACAACTTCCATCCCAAAAACAGCCAAGTCTATCGCCCATATTGCATCCGGTGCCCTATTTCATCATAACAGCTTCCATCCAAAAAATTGCCAAGTATATCACCCATGTTACATCCGGTGCCCGATTTCGGCATAACAGCTTCCATCCCAAAAACTGCCAAGTCTATCACCCATGTTACATCCGGTGCCCGATTTCAGACTAACAGCTTCTATCCCAAAAACAGCCAAGTCTATCACCTATTTACATCCGGTGCCCGATTTCGGCATAACAGCTTCCATCCCAAAAACTGCCAAGTCTACCACCCTTGTTACATCAGGTGCCCGATTTTGGGCTAACAACTTCCATCCAAAAAACTGCCAAGTCTTTCACCCATGTTACATCCCGTGCCCATTTTCGGACTAACAGCTTCCATCCCAAAAACTGCGAAATCTATCACCCATGTTATCTCCGTTGCCCGATTTCGGACTAATAGCTTTCATCCCAAAAATAGCCAAGTCTATCATCCAAGTTACATCCGATGCCCGATTTCGGACTAACAGCTTCCAACCCAAAAAAACCAAGTCTATCACCCATGTTACATTCGGTGCCCGATTTCGACATAACAGCTTCCATCCCAAAATCTGCCAAGTCTATCACCCATGTTACATCCAATGCCCGATTTCGGACTAACAGCTTCCATCCCAAAAACTGCTAAGTCTATCACCCATGTTTAATCCGGTGCTCGATTTTGGCAAAACAGCTTCGATCCCAAAAACTGCAAAGTCTATCCCCCATGTTTCATCCGGTGCCCGATTTCGAATTAATAGCTTCCATCCCAAAAACTGCTAAGTCTATCACCCATGTTACATCCGGTGCCCGATTTAGGACTAACATCTTGCATCCCAAAAACTGCCAAGGCTTTCACCCATGTTACATCCGATGCCCAATTTCGTACTAGCAGCTTCCATCCCAAAAACTGGCACGTCTATGACCCATGTTACATCCGGTGCCCGATTTAGGACTAAGAGCTTGCATCCCAAAAACTGCCAAGGCTTTCACCCATGTTACATCCGATGCCCGATTTCATACTAGCAGTTTCCATCCCAAAAACTGGCAAGTCTATCACCCATGTTACATCCGGTGCCCGATTTCGGACTAACAACTTCCATCCCAAAAATTACCAAGTCTATCACCCATGTTACATCCGGTGCCCGATTTCGGACTAACAGCTTCCATCCTAAAAACTGCCAAGTTTATCACCCATGTTACATCCGGTGCCCGATTTCGGCATAACAGCTTCCACCCCAAAAACTGCCAAGTCTATCAGCCATATTACATCCGGCGCCCTATTTCGGACTAACAGCTTCCATCCCAAAACCTGCCAAGTCTATCACCCATGTTACATCCAGTGCTTGATTTTCGACTAACAGCTTTCATCCCAAAAACTGCCAAGTCTATTACCCATGTTAAATCTGGTGCCCGATTTCGGACTAACAGCTTCCATCCCTAAAACAGCCAAGTCTATCACCTATATTACATCCGGTGCCCGATTTCGGCTTAACAGCTTCCATCCCAAAAACGGCCAAGTCTATCACCCATGTTACATCGGGTGCGCGATTTCAAACTAACAGCTTCCATCCCAAAAACTGCCACGTCTATCACCTATGTCACATCCGGTGCCCGATTTCCGACGAACAATTTCTATCCTAAAAACTGCCAAGTCTATCACCCATGTTACATCTGTTGCCCGATTTCGGACTAACAGCTTCCATCCCAGAAACAGCTAAGTCTATCACCCATGTTACATCCGGTGCCCGATTTTGGCATAACAGCTTCCATCCCAAAAATTGCCAAGTCTATCACCAATGTCACATCCCGTGACCGTTTTCGGACAAACAGCTTACATCCTAAAAACTGCCAAGTCTGTCACCCATGTTACATCCTGTGCCCGATTCTGGACAAACAGTTTCCATCCCAAAAACTGCCAAGTCTATGACCCATGTTACATCCGATGCCCGATTTCGTACTAATAGCTTCCATCCCAAAAACTGCCAAGTCTATGACCCATGTTACATCCGGTGCCCGATTTAGGACTAACAGCTTGCATCCCAAAAACTGCCAAGGCTTTCACCCATGTTACATCCGATGCCCGATTTCGTACTAGCAGCTTCCATCCCAAAAACTAGCAATTCTATCACCCATGTTACATCTGGTGCCCGATTTCGTACTAACAACTTCCATCCCAAAAATTTCCAAGTCTATCACTCATGTTACATCCGGTGCCCGTAAGTCTATCACCCATGTTACATTACGGCCGAAACTCCCCTTCAGAGCCGAAAGTCCAAAGGCTCGGGGGCAAGCTTAGGCAGCCGAAGCCACCTCCTCATGGGTTCGGCGGCCGAATGTACCTTCGGCGGCCGAATGTACCTTCGGCGGCCGAATGTACCTTCGGCGGCCGAACATGAGTTCATCAGCAAGGCAGAAACTTGTTCTGCCTCTCGCCAAAAGCTCCAAATCTTCCCAAACTCAAACACTTCAATTCCTCAACTTGTATACACCCAAGTATATGCTCAAAGGGGTCAAAAACTACCTGAAAACCCCAACAACACAAAACATATAACACATATACAAGCTTTACTCACAAAATCACCAAAACCTCACAAATAACCCTATTCATGCAACTCTCCCCCAAAACCTCATAAAACCTTCAGAAAACATGAAAACAAGCTCAGGATCTTCACTTACCTCTTGAAACCAAGAAGATGAACGATCCTATCGTGGAGTTTTGGAACAACTCTCCTTCAAACACTCCAAACTTCAAAATTCAAGTTTTAAGCTTAAAACCTTCAAAATAACATAAAACTCAATCAAATCTTTGCATGATTGAATAAAAACTTGAAGAAATCTCAAAAAGGACAGGGTCTCACCTCAGAAAGTGAAAGAAAAGGCAATCCTTATCGTTTCAACCGACTGAGGGCCTTTTATAGGTGGCTGGCCAGACCACCTTCGGCGGCCAAACGTGAAACCGAAAGCCATGCATGTTCGGCGGCCGAACCTCACCTTCGGCGGCCGAACCTGGCTTTTCTTCCTTGGTTCATTTCACTCAAAAACTCATTTCCTTATGCTTTAAAACTATGAAATATACCAAAACATTTTAGAAAAACATAAATCTAACCCTTCTAGAGACTTCTGACATCCTGGATTCCACCGGACGACAGGAATTCCGATGCCGGACTCTAGCCGGGTATTACATTCTCCCCCCTTAAGAACATTCGTCCTCGAATGTTCCTAAACAAACAACTAACAGATAAAAAGGAGGAAAACTAACCTCAAAACAGATATGGATATTGCTGGAGTATAGACTCCCGTGTCTCCTAGGTACACTCTTCTAGACTATAGTGGTTCCACAGAACTTTCACCATCGGAATTTCCTTGTTCCTTAGCTGTCTGATCTGTGTGTCCAGAATCCGTACTGGCTGCTCTATATAGGTGAGATCTCCAAGAATCTCCACATCAGGTTCACTAATAACCTGACCCGGATCTGACACAAACTGCCGTAGCATAGAAACATGAAATACCGGGTGAATTCTCTCCATAGAAGCAGGTAAATCTAGTTTATATGACACATTCCCGATCCTCTGTAAGATCTCAAAGGGTCCAATGTACCGTGGAGCTAACTTACCCTTCTTCCCAAAACGGACCACGCCTTTCATTGGAGACACCTTTAGCAATACCATACTACCCTCCTTAAACTCTATCTGCTTTCTGCGTACGTCTGCATAGCTTTTCTGTCTACTTTGAGCTGTTCTAATTCTCTCTCTGATTATGGGCACCACTCTACTGGTAATCTCTACTAACTCTGACCCTGCAAGAGCTTTCTCTTCTACCTCTTCTCAGCAAACAGGTGATCTGCACCTCCTCCCATACAACGCTTCATAAGGAGCCATTCCTATGCTAGCATGATGGCTGTTGTTGTAGGCAAACTCCACCAAAGGTTGATGCTGCCTCCAAGAACCGCCAAAGTCTAACACACACATTCTGAGCATATCCTCAATGGTCTGAATGGTCCTCTCTGACTGTCCATCAGTCTGTGGATGGAAAGCAGTGCTAAAATCCAATCTCGTGCCCATCGCACTCTGCAGACTTTGCCAAAATCTGGAAGTGAACTGAGGTCCTCTGTCCGAAACAATAGACACTGGAACTCCATGTAGTCTTACTATCTCATCCAGATATACCTGTGTCAACTTATCCACAGAATAGTTACTCCTAACTGGGATGAAATGAGCAGATTTTGTAAGTCTGTCCACAATCACCCATATAGAGTCTATCCTGTTAGACGCTGCTGGTAAGCCCACTACAAAATCCATAGCTATGTTCTCCCATTTCCACTCTGGAATTGGCAGTGGGTTAAGCATTCCAGCCGGCTTCTGATTTTCTAGTTTCACCTTTTGGCAAACTTCACAGGCTGTTACAAACTGTGCCACTTCTTTCTTCATGGCTGGCCACCAATACACCCTCTTCAGATCCTGATACATCTTGGTGGCTCCTGGGTGAACACTATACCTTGCATTATGAGCTTCCCTCATAATGTCTTCATTCAGACTACTACTATCTGGTACACAAAATTGACTCCCATAGCGAAGGATCCCTTTACTGTCAAATCTGAACTCTGCACTGTTGCCTGACTGAACAATCCTGGCAATTTTCATCAACTCAGGGTCTTCGTGCTGTCTCTGAGCTATCTGCTCCAAAAACACAGGTGTCACTCTCATCTGTGCTATCAATGAACCCGTACCAGACAATTCTAGCTGTAACCCTTCCTCTATGAGCTTATAAAGCTCCATCACTACTGGTCTCCGCTCTGTTGCTATATGGGATAAACTGCCTAGTGACTTCCGGCTTAGGGCGTCTGCCACTGTAACGACCCCAAAACAGACCGTCACCGGCGCTAGGATTCAGGTCGGCTTAAGGCCGCCAGAACCTGTAGCAAGCCTGCTATACCCTCTGTGTACCTATAAATCTCATACATGATCATACATTTTCTGTGAAAATAAAACTCTTTTCTGAACCAAGGCTTAACCTATGCATGCACTATCACTGTACTCAGTACTCAGTACTCTGTACCTTGTACTCTGTACCCTGTACCCCTGACTAGAGCTTGCTCTAGTTGGGTTATCTCATACCTGTTAAGCCTGGTTTTTCACATACTCTGTAAAACATATACATATACAGATCATGTACATAACAAAAGATTTACAACACAAACCACTAAGGCAAGCACAAGTCTAACTGAATACACAACTAATACCTCTCTTTAATATTACATGTCCACTCTAAGCTATTACATAACCCTTCTCTTTTTCTGATACTCTTCTGGTCTTCCCCTGTACACTGTACACTAAATCCTGCAAAACTGGGATTAAGGGAGTGGGATGAGCTCTATAGCCCAGTGAGTAGAACAGTAAAACAATTCATTAAAATATGATCTGATGGAATGCATCATAACACAGACAATCCACATCAAGAGTAAACCTGTCACCACATAGTCCCAGTAAACCGTGCCAGGCCGTAGACTAGGGTCCTGGTCTTCCTGTCCCATATATGTATATGTGTATATAACACCTGTACTTACCATTCACCAAGTATAGACTGTTTGCCTATACGCGCCAGGCCGTAGAATGGGGTCCTGGACTTTCCTATACCTGCCAGGCCGTAGAATGGGGTCCTGGACTTCCTGTCTGGAACTACTGGATCATTCAGCATTTACCCACACCAACAAATAGATATGCAATGCAACATCTTTGTGAATTCTAATGCAATCAACCTATTGCATAACCATGATGCATGAAAGATGCTAAAAGCAGTTAATGTCTCAAATTAAAACGAGTAATAAGTTTAGTTTCACTCACCTCTGGCTGTCTGGACTAACTCTGCAGGTTCAGTAAACTCTGGAGCAATACTCACTGCTGCTCTCTCTGGTTCCTCTGGTCTGTGTAAGCACAGAAAGACTCAACTGAGGGACCAAACTATCTTAAAAATAACTCTATTAAACTCCCCAAGAATCCCCTTAATCTCACGCTAAAACTCATGCAAAGCATGCAAAAGAAAAGCTGAACAGGACACTTTCGGCGGCAGGTTCGGCGGCCGAAAGTCCTCTCCAGAGACGAAACTCATGCACCTTCGGCGGCCGAATCTCAATCTTCGGCGGCCGAACCCTTTCGGGGGCAAGTTTCGGGGGCTGAAAGGCACTCCAAAGATGAAAGTCTCTAACCTTCGGCGGCCGAATCCCCCAAACAGAGCCGAACTTCAAAACTCTCGGGGGAAAGCTGTGGCAGCCAAAGCCACCATGCAAGAGGTTCGGCGGCCGAATGCTCCTTCGGCTGCCGAACCTGAGTTCATCAAGAACTCAGCTTCAAGCTTCAACCAGCCTCCCATCTCTTTTCATGCTCCCCAAATCATGCATTCAATTCTCTCAAACTATGCATATACTCATGTACATGCTCCAAGGGGTCCAAAACTAACTTAAAACCCCAACAAAACAATATACATATCACATAATCATACTTACATGCATAAATCATCAAAACTATCATTTTTCACCTAAACATGCATCTTTAACCAAACCTCCATAAAACTTCTGTAAAACATTAAAATAAGTTCAAGACCTTCACTTACCTCTTGTAAACAGGAAGATGAACGATCTGAACAAAGAAAAATGGATCAACTCTTCTTCAAATTCATTAAACCTCAAAACTTGCTTTTTTAACTTCAAAACCTTCAAAACCCTTGAAAACCAGCAGAAACTCTGCATGAGCAGCTAAAAAGCTTGCAGATGAGTCATGAGAGACGTGGCCTATCCTATGGCAATGATCTGAGGCCAACATCTGTCCAAAACACTGACTCAGCTGGCTGGCCAACTCAGCTTCGGCTGCCGAATCGCATGCAAAACCATGCAACATTCGGGGGCCGAACTTGAACTTCAGAAGCCGAACATTGAGCACTTTCGGCGGCCGAACTTACCTTCGGCGGCCGAACTTGGCTTTTCTGCCTTGGTTCATTTTAACTCAAAACTTAGTTCCATTTAACTTTAAAACATGAAAACATTCAACATTTCTTTAGAAAAATATAAATCCTACCCTTCTAGAGGATTCCGACACCCCGGATTCCACCGGACTGCCGGGTATTACATTCTCCCCCCCTTAAGAACATTCGTCCTCAGATGTTCCTAAAATAAACAAAAACACAACAAAAGGAGGAAACTAACCTCAAAACAGATGTGGATACTGCTGGAGCATAGACACCCGCGTCTCCCAGGTGCACTCTTCCAGGTTATGGTGGTTCCACAAAACTTTCACCATCGGAATCTCCTTGTTCCTTAGCTGTCTGATCTGTGTGTCCAGAATCCGTACTGGCTGCTCTACATAAGTGAGATCTCCTAAAATCTCAACATCAGGCTCACTAACAACCTGACCTGGATCTGACACAAATTTCCGTAGCATAGAAACATGAAACACGGGTGAATCCTCTCCATAGAAGTAGGTAAATCCAGCTTATATGATACATTATCGATCCTCTGCAAAACCTCAAAGGGTCCAATGTACCGTGGAGCTAACTTACCCTTTTTCCCAAAACGAACCACTCCTTTCATTGGAGACACTTTCAGCAATACCCAATCTCCCTCTTGAAACTCTAACAGTTTCTTGCGAATGTCTGCATAGCTTTTCTGTCTACTCTGTGCTGTTCTGATCCTCTCTCTGATCACTGGCACTGTTCTACTGGTAATCTCTACTAACTCTGGCCCTGCAAGAGCCTTCTCTCCTACCTCTTCCCAGCAAACAGGTGATTTGCACTTCCTCCCATATAATGCTTCGTAAGGAGCCATCCCAATGCTAGCATGATGACTGTTATTATAGGCAAACTCCACCAAAGGTAAATGTTGCCTCCAAGAACCGCCAAAGTCTAACACACACATTCTAAGCATATCCTCTATGGTCTGGATGGTCTTCTCTGACTGCCCATCAGTCTGTGGGTGGAAAGCAGTACTAAAATTTAATCTCGTGCCCATTGCACTCTGTAGACTTCGCCAAAATCTGGAGGTGAACTGAGGTCCTCTGTCTGAAACTATAGACACTTGGACTCCATGTAATCTCACTATCTCATCCAGATAAACCTGTGCTAACTTATCCACAGAATAGTTACTCCTAACTGGAATGAAATGAGCATATTTCGTGAGTCTGTCCACAATCACCCATATAGAGTCTATCCTGTTGTAACGACCCAAAATG
>NW_025215483.1:425187-442707 GCF_001659605.2 Manihot esculenta | reverse complement strand
TATGCATGATTTAAGGTTTGGAGGCGAAATGTGCAAAGGGAGCCAAGTTTCTGCCCTTGGCAGAAACCAGGTTCGGCAGCCGAAGGCACTTTCGGCCGCCGAACATGGCTGGGAAGGCAGCCCTTCGGCTGCCGAAGCTTGCCCCCGAAAGGGAGACTTTCGTCTCTGTCGGGCAGTTTCGGCCGCCGAAAGTGCCGCCGAACATGCATGAGTTTCGTCTCTGTCTGGGAGTTTCGGCCGCCGAACCTGCCGCCGAAAGTGCCCTGTTCAGCCATTTCATGCATATCTCTATGTGATATTTTCAGGATGTTTTAGGGGGTTTTTGGGGAGTAGTTTAGAGTTATGTTCTAGCATGTTTGGTCCCTCATTTGAGTCCACCTGTGTAGGTTCGGACCCGAGGAACCGAGGACCCCAGCAGTGAGTTCAGCTGCTTCGGTGTTGTCAGAGTCAGCCAGAGGTGAGTGGAACTAAAACTTAATCTTTTAAATTAAATGCTTTATCATGTTTCATGCATCATGATTATGCAATAGGATGATTGCATTAGTTTTCACGAATATGCCGCATTGCATAAATTATTGTTGATGTGGGTGAATGTCGGATGACCCAGTTAGTCCATGACAGGAAGACCAGGCCCCATGCTACAGGCCTGGCACAGAGTAAGAAAGACCAGGCCCCAGTCTACAGGCCTGGCACAGAGTAAGGGAAGACCAGGGTCCCATCCTATGGTCTAGTACAGTTATGGGACTTGAAGACCAGGAGCCAGAAGAGGCCCTGGGAAAATGGTAAGTAATGTATGTTCTGACAGGAAAGACCAGGACCCCATTCTACAGGCCTGGCACAGAGTTAACTTGGACTAATTGGTGACAAATTCACCCAACCCTTATGTGAATTGTTTGTGTTATGATGCATTTCATAGAGCATAGTATTAATGTGTTTTAATAGTTCAGCTCACTGGGCTTTTAGCTCACCCCTCTCCCTTTAACCCCAGGCTTGCAGGTACAGGATAGAGCAGGAGTCCGGATAGGATAATGAAGTCTGGTTTATGTAATAGCTAGCAATGGACATGATCAAATTGAAATGTAAAAGTACAGTATAGTTATGTAATGAGTTTTATGGATGTTAGTGTGTGCTTGACCATAGAATGTTGTATCCCTTTTTATACATGATCTTAGAGATTTTGATGATGTTTATGTAAACCAGCTCAACACAGGTTATGTTACCTTTTGAGGGCACAGATGAGATCCCACAGAGGGATCAAAGTTATGTTTATATTTATGCTCAGGTTGAGTTTGGTTGATGAGTATGGAAAGAAAAGTTTTAATTTTTATGCATGTTGTTGATCATGTATGGGATTATACAGGTTCACAGGTTTTATGTCAGGCTTGCTACGGGTCCCGGCGGCCTTAAGTCGACCCGGATCCTAGCGCCGGTAGCGGTCCGATTTTCGGGTCGTTACAGAGTGGTATCAGAGCCCTAGGTTCATATGGTCTGACCTAAAGTGTCGGGCTCTTAGAGGTTGTAGAAGGTCAAGCACAATAGGAAAGATCATGTCCACTAGGATAGGATGTGGAGTCCTGTCTTGCATGATGATGTGAAATGCCATGATAATATGCATGTGCATTAATGATATGCTATGATATGTGATGTATGTGATGAGGGTTCATGTGTGCCCACATGAACCATGTGATGCTAATGTTTATGTGATGTGCACTGTTTTTCAGAAAACAGGATGAGAGGAACTCGTCGATCAGCGAGATTGACTGGAGTACCACCTGAGGATGAGGGCATGAGCGCCCGTCCTCCTACATTGCCTAGGGCAATGTCAAGCAGGTCCAACAGGGACAGAGTAGCAAGAGACCCTAGAAGGTCTTTGGATCTGGGTAGAAGCAGATCAGTCAGAGGAACAGTTCAGGGAGGATTGTCAGAGGATATGGAGGATGATATGGACGTAGAACAGAGGAGGGATGGCAGTTTGGGAGTCAATATGTCAGAAGAAGGAATGGGAGAGTCCCAAGGAGGCACTCAGGCCTCGGGATTCGTACAGCCACCTCACTACCCACATTCCTCACAACATCCCGGGTATTCGATGGGAGGTACATCGGATTACCCTAGTTTCACCCCTTATCCCACACAGATGCCATACCCACCATACTACCCACCATACTCTCAGTACCCAATGTATCCACCTCCACCCTACTATCCAAATCCAGCAAACCCTACCTCAGAAAATGTTGTACCACCTCCACCACCTGCAGAACCAGCAGCCCCAGTTGCTCAACCACCTAGACCTAGCTCAGCCAGTGGGAGCAAGGTTAAGATGACAGACTATATGAAGCTGGGTGCTCCCCAGTTTGAAACCGGTAATGATCCGTTCGTGTACTTGGAGCGGGTCAAGGCAATTACAGACGAGATAGGGGCGGATGACAGTAGAGCCATTCAGATGGCTGGGTTCACGCTTAAGTGCAAGAAGGCACGGGAGTGGTTCAAGAATTATGTGAACCCGAGAGTGGACAACATGACGTGGGAAGAGTTTGCAAACGAGTTTGCAGGATGGGCTTTCCCTGATAGTTCAAGGGAATTGAAGATGATAGAATTCGAGCAGTTGAGGCAAACTGATGACATGAGTGTAGACGAATATACCGACAGGTTTATGGAGTTGCTGCCATTTGCTGGGCAAGACTTTAGCACAGACCAGAAGAAGTCGAGGAGGTATATCATGAAGCTCCATCCCAGGTATTCCTCCTTGGTACAGTCAGCAGATAGAGAGAGTTTTCACGCCATAGTAGACATGGCTAGAAGGATGGAGGCTAGTGCCATTATTCAGGGGACAGTTAAGCAGACAGTGGCACAAGCTTCTGGTTCTAAAACTCCGGGTGGGGGAAAGTTAGATCCCTCTACCCTTAGTGCAGCAGCTTCAGGCAGCAAGAGATGGGGTAAACCCAAGGGTAAGAAGAATAAGTTCTGGAACAAGGTTAAGTCCAGTCTGGGATTTGGAAGTGGCTCAAGCTCTGGTGCGGATAATGCAGTTTGTGTAAGGTGTGGTAGACCACACAAGGGAGTATGTCGGTTTGGGACGAACACCTGCTTCAGATGCGGTCAGGAGGGGCATATAGCTCGAGACTGTCCAAGAGCGGCCCCAATGGCTCAGTCCCAGCAGACAGCTTCAGGTAGTGTAGCGCAGCCAGCAGCTCCAGCCATGACTCAGGCCAGTGGCAGAGGCAGAGGGAGAGGAGCAGCCTCTTCTTCAGCTGGTTTCAGAGGTGAAGGTCCATCAGCCCCAGCACGGATCTTCACAATGACACAGCAGGAGGCAGACGCATCCAACACCGTGGTGGCAGGTAATCTCGTCATTGGATGTTCGGATGTATATGCATTGATGGACCCTGGTGCATCTCATTCTTTTATTGCTCCGAGGGCTGTAGAGAGGTTGGGTCTGATGACTTCTGGGTTAGAGTGTCCTCTCTGGGTCAGTGGACCCAAGTGTGATCCATCAGTGGCAGAGTCAGTCTGTCAGTGTAGTCCAGTTTTTGTTGAGGGGAGATGCATGTCCGCCGACCTAGTGGTTCTAGATTTGACAGACTTTGACATCATTCTAGGGATGGACTGGTTATCTACCCATGGTGCTACCTTGGACTGCAGGGACAAGGTAGTCAGGTTCAGAGGTCAGGATGGATCAGAGGTTGTCTTCAGAGGAGACAGGAGGGGTACACCTAGAGGTATGATCTCAGCTCTTCAGGCTCGTAGGTTGCTTAGGAGGGGATGTCAGGGGTATTTGGCTCATGTGAGAGAGCTAAATAGTCAGGTTAGAGAGCCCGCCTCGGTGCCAGTGGTTAGAGAGTTCTTAGATGTGTTCCCAGACGAGCTGCCAAGTTTACCACCTGCTAGGGAGATAGAGTTCGAGATAGAACTGATGCCTGGAACCCGACCGATCTCTATCCCTCCTTACAGGATGGCGCCAGCAGAATTGAAGGAGTTGAAGGAGCAGTTACAGGAGCTGGTAGACAAGGGCTTCATCCGACCGAGTACCTCACCCTGGGGTGCTCCAGTTTTGTTCGTGAGAAAGAAGGATGGATCCCTTAGACTTTGTATCGACTACAGGCAGTTGAACAAAGTCACTACCAAGAACAAGTACCCATTGCCAAGGATCGACGATCTATTCGACCAGCTAGCAGGAGCGAGTTGTTTCTCTAAAATAGATCTGAGATCTGGGTACCATCAGTTGAGGATCAGGGAAGAGGATGTTCCAAAGACAGCTTTCAGGACCAGATATGGGCATTTTGAGTTCCTTGTAATGCCGTTCGGGTTAACCAACGCCCCTGCAGCATTCATGGATCTCATGAACAGAGTGTTTAGCCAGTGCCTGGATCACTTCGTTATTGTCTTCATAGATGATATCTTGGTGTATTCCAGGAATGCAGAGGAGCATGCCCATCATCTGAGGTTGGTTCTACAGACCTTGAGGGAACATGGCTTGTATGCCAAGTTCTCTAAATGTGAGTTCTGGCTGAGGAGCATTTCGTTCTTGGGGCATGTAGTGTCAGAGAATGGGATTGAGGTAGACCCCAAGAAGACAGAGACTGTGGCTAACTGGCCTAGACCCACTTCAGTGACAGAGATTAGAAGTTTCTTGGGTTTGGCAGGTTACTACAGGAGGTTTGTTCAGGACTTCTCGAAAATTGCAGCTCCTCTGACCAGACTAACCAGGAAGAATCAGAAGTTTCTGTGGACCGACCAGTGCGAGGAGAGTTTTGAAGAGCTCAAGAAGAGGTTGACTTCAGCACCAGTTTTAGCTCTGCCATCTAGTGATGAGGACTTTATAGTCTTTTGCGATGCGTCCCGTGTGGGACTGGGTTGTGTGCTTATGCAGAATGAGAGGGTGATTGCTTATGCTTCTAGGCAGCTGAAGAAGCATGAGTTGAATTATCCCACGCATGACCTTGAGATGGCAGCAGTAATCTTTGCACTCAAGATGTGGAGGCACTACCTCTATGGGGTAAAATGTGAGATCTTCACAGATCATAAAAGCTTGCAGTACATCTTGAGTCAGAGGGATTTGAATTTGAGACAGAGGAGATGGGTAGAGTTGCTGAGTGACTATGATTGCAAGATTCAGTATCATCCGGGTAAGGCGAATGTTGTGGCTGACGCCCTAAGCCGGAAGTCACTAGGCAGTCTATCCCACATCACGGTAGAGAGAAGACCAGTAGTGAAGGAGTTTTACAAGCTCATTGAGGAAGGTTTACAGTTGGAGTTGTCTGGTACAGGTGCCTTGGTCGCTCAGATGAAAGTGACACCCGTGTTTCTGGAGCAGGTGGCTCAGAAACAGCATGAGGACCCAGAGTTAGTGAAGATTGCCAGGACTGTTCAGTCAGGCAAAGACAGTGAGTTCAGATTTGACAGCAAGGGGATCCTCCGCTATGGGAGTCGATTGTGTGTACCAGATAACATAGGGCTAAAAGGAGACATTATGAGGGAGGCTCATAATGCAAGATACAGCATTCACCCCGGAGCCACCAAAATGTATCAGGATCTGAAGAAAGTTTATTGGTGGCCAGCTATGAAGAGAGAAGTGGCACAGTTTGTGTCAGCCTGCGAAGTTTGTCAGAGGGTGAAGCTGGAACATCAGAAGCCGGCTGGAATGCTTAACCCGCTACCTATTCCAGAGTGGAAATGGGAGAATATAGCTATGGACTTCGTAGTGGGGTTACCGGCGACGTCCAACAGATTGGACTCCATATGGGTGATTGTGGACAGACTCACCAAATCTGCTCACTTCATCCCTGTCAGGAGTGGCTATTCTGTGGACAAGTTGGCGCAGGTGTACGTTGATGAGATAGTCAGACTGCATGGGGTTCCTATTTCTATAGTGTCAGATAGAGGGCCCCAGTTCACCTCCAGATTTTGGCGGAGTCTGCAGAATGCCATGGGTACTGGATTGGATTTTAGCACTGCCTTCCATCCACAGACAGACGGACAGTCAGAGAGGACCATCCAGACCATAGAAGATATGCTAAGAATGTGTGTGCTGGACTTTGGCGGTTCTTGGAGGCAGCATCTACCTTTGGTGGAGTTTGCCTACAATAACAGCCATCATGCTAGCATCGGGATGGCTCCATATGAAGCTTTATATGGAAGGAAGTGCAGGTCACCTGTTTGATGGGAGGAAGTTGGAGAAAAGGCCTTGGCAGGGCCTGAGCTAGTAGAGATCACCAGCAGGGTAGTATCCTTAATCAGAGAAAGAATCAAGACTGCCGCAAGCAGACAGAAGAGTTATGCAGACATCCGCAGAAGACTAGTAGAGTTTCAGGAGGGGGATCTGGTATTGCTTAAGGTGTCTCCAATGAAAGGAGTGGTTCGGTTCGGGAAGAAGGGTAAGCTGGCTCCGCGGTACATCGGACCCTTTGAAGTCTTGCAAAAGATTGGGAATGTATCGTACAAGCTGGATTTACCTGCTTCAATGGAGAGAATCCATCCGGTTTTCCATGTTTCTATGTTGAGAAAATTCGTGTCAGATCCGGGCAAGGTTCTTAGTGAACCTGATGTGGAGATCCAAGAGGATCTCACCTATGCTGAGCAGCCAGTACGGATCCTAGACACCCAGATCAGAAAGCTAAGGAACAAGGAAATCCCGATGGTGAAAGTCCTTTGGAACCACCACAATATTGAGGAGTGTACTTGGGAGACACGGGAGTCTATGCTCTGGCAATATCCTCATCTCTTTTAAGGTTAGTTTCTATGTGTTTATTATGTATGTTACGTTTTATGATATGCATGTACTAGTTGAGGAACATTCGGGGACGAATGTTCTTAAGGGGGGGAGAATGTAATACCCGGCTAGACTCCGGTATCGAAATTCCTACCGTCCGGTGGAATCTCGGATGTCGGAGACCTCTAGAAGGGTAGAATCATATTTTATGAAATGTTTTCATGTTTTTAATGGTTTTAAGTATTAAATAAAATGAGTTTTTGCATGAAAATAGCATTGGAGGAAAACCCAGGTTCGGCCGCCGAAAGTCAAGTTCGGCCGCCGAACATGCATGCGTTTTGGAGGCACGTTAGGCCCCCGAAAGCATGAGTGAGGGAAGTTCAGGTTCGGCCGTCGAACCTCATGTTCGGCCGCCGAACATGGCATGCATGCGGAGGCACATTCGGCCCCCGAACGTGGTCTGGCCAGCCACTATAAAAGGGTCCCTTAGCCGAAAACGGGCGAGCTTTTTCCCATTTTTGGCCAAGGTGAGCTCTCCGCCGTCTCTCACCCATTTTTGATGTTCTTCCTCTAAATCCTTCAAGATTTTCACTTGTTTTAACTTGGTTTTGAAGATTTAAGCTTTTGAAACAAGTTTTGGAGCTTTGGGAACTCAGGAGCTCATTTTCGTGGATCTCCAAGTTTAGGTCGTCTCCCTCTCGATCTTCAAGAGGTAAGGGCCGATCTTAAGCTCCTTATGTGTTTTAAATAAGTTTTATGCAATATCTATGGGTAGAAATGCATGTTAGGTTATATGTTGAGTTTATGGGTTATATTGATGATTTGAGCAATGTATGTTGATTTTTGTGTGTTTGAAGTGTTGTAGTT
This sequence comes from Manihot esculenta, assembly GCF_001659605.2. NCBI lineage: Eukaryota > Viridiplantae > Streptophyta > Magnoliopsida > Malpighiales > Euphorbiaceae > Manihot > Manihot esculenta. The sequence goes on along the minus strand of NW_025215483.1, from coordinate 435,134 downwards.
GGGGTATATGATAGTTTGAGACCCCTAGGTGTAATGTATGTGTGGTATGCATGTTGTAGAACGAGATTATGCATGATTTAAGGTTTGGAGGCGAAATGTGCAAAGGGAGCCAAGTTTCTGCCCTTGGCAGAAACCAGGTTCGGCAGCCGAAGGCACTTTCGGCCGCCGAACATGGCTGGGAAGGCAGCCCTTCGGCTGCCGAAGCTTGCCCCCGAAAGGGAGACTTTCGTCTCTGTCGGGCAGTTTCGGCCGCCGAAAGTGCCGCCGAACATGCATGAGTTTCGTCTCTGTCTGGGAGTTTCGGCCGCCGAAGGTGCCGCCGAACCTGCCTGACTTTCGGCTCTGGAGGGACTTTCGGCCGCCGAACCTGCCGCCGAAAGTGCCCTGTTCAGCCATTTCATGCATATCTCTATGTGATATTTTCAGGATGTTTTAGGGGGTTTTTGGGGAGTAGTTTAGAGTTATGTTCTAGCATGTTTGGTCCCTCATTTGAGTCCACCTGTGTAGGTTCGGACCCGAGGAACCGAGGACCCCAGCAGTGAGTTCAGCTGCTTCGGTGTTGTCAGAGTCAGCCAGAGGTGAGTGGAACTAAAACTTAATCTTTTAAATTAAATGCTTTATCATGTTTCATGCATCATGATTATGCAATAGGATGATTGCATTAGTTTTCACGAATATGCCGCATTGCATAAATTATTGTTGATGTGGGTGAATGTCGGATGACCCAGTTAGTCCATGACAGGAAGACCAGGCCCCATGCTACAGGCCTGGCACAGAGTAAGAAAGACCAGGCCCCAGTCTACAGGCCTGGCACAGAGTAAGGGAAGACCAGGGTCCCATCCTATGGTCTAGTACAGTTATGGGACTTGAAGACCAGGAGCCAGAAGAGGCCCTGGGAAAATGGTAAGTAATGTATGTTCTGACAGGAAAGACCAGGACCCCATTCTACAGGCCTGGCACAGAGTTAACTTGGACTAATTGGTGACAAGTTCACCCAACCCTTATGTGAATTGTTTGTGTTATGATGCATTTCATAGAGCATAGTATTAATGTGTTTTAATAGTTCAGCTCACTGGGCTTTTAGCTCACCCCTCTCCCTTTACCCCCAGGCTTGCAGGTACAGGATAGAGCAGGAGTCCGGATAGGATAATGAAGTCTGGTTTATGTAATAGCTAGCAATGGACATGATCAAATTGAAATGTAAAAGTACAGTATAGTTATGTAATGAGTTTTATGGATGTTAGTGTGTGCTTGACCATAGAATGTTGTATCCCTTTTTATACATGATCTTAGAGATTTTGATGATGTTTATGTAAACCAGCTCAACACAGGTTATGTTACCTTTTGAGGGCACAGATGAGATCCCACAGAGGGATCAAAGTTATGTTTATATTTATGCTCAGGTTGAGTTTGGTTGATGAGTATGGAAAGAAAAGTTTTAATTTTTATGCATGTTGTTGATCATGTATGGGATTATACAGGTTCACAGGTTTTATGTCAGGCTTGCTACGGGTCCCGGCGGCCTTAAGTCGACCCGGATCCTAGCGCCGGTAGCGGTCCGATTTTCGGGTCGTTACACTGTTAGTCCGAAATCAGACACTGGATCTAACATGGGTGATACACTTGGCAGTTTTTGGAATGGAAGCTGTTAGTCCAAAATCGGGCAGCGGATGTAACATGGGTGATAGTCTTGGCAGTTTTGGGGATGGAAGCTCTAAGTCTGAAATCGGGCACCGGTTGTAACAAGGGTGATAGACTTGGCAGTTTTTGGGATAGAAGTTGTTAGTGCAAAATCGGGCAGCGGATGTAATATGAGTGATAGACTTGGCAGTTTTTGGGATGGAAGCTGTTAGTCCGAAATCGGCCACCGTATGTAACATGGGTGATAGACTTGGCATTTTTTGGGATGGAAGCTGTTAGTCCGAAATCGGGCACCGGATGTAACATGGGTGATAGACTTCGCAGTTTGTGGGATGGAAGCTGTTAGTCGGAAATCGGGCACCGGATGTAACATGGGTGATAGACTTGGCAGTTTTTGGGATGGAAGCTATCAGTCCCAAATCGGGCACCGGATGTAACATGGGCGATAGACTTGGCAGTTTTTGGGATGGAAGCTGTTAGTCCCAAATCGGGCACCGGATGTAACATGGGTGATAGACTTCGCAGTTTTTGGGATGGAAGCTGTTAGTCTGAAATCGGGCACCGGATGTAACATGGGTGATAGACTTGGCAGTTTTTGGGATGGAAGCTGTTAGCCCCAAATCGGGCACCGGATGTAACATGGGTGATAGACTTGGCAGTTTTGGGGATGGAAGCTGTTAGTCCGAAATCGAGCACCGGATGTAAGATGGGTGATAGACTTGGCAGTTTGTGGGATGGAAGCTGTTAGTCTGAAATCGGGCACTGGATGTAACATGGGTGATAGACTTGGCAGTTTTTGGGATGGAAGCTGTTAGTCCGAAATCGGCCACCAGATGTAACATGGGTGATAGACTTGGCAGTTTTGGGGATGGAAGCTCTTAGTCTAAAATCGGGCACCGGTAGTAACAAGGGTGATAGACTTGGCAGTTTTTGGGATGGAAGCTGTTAGTCCAAAATCGGGCAGCGGATGTAACATGGGTGATAGACTTGGCAGTTTTGGGGATGGAAGCTCTTAGTCTGAAATCGGGCACCGGTTGTAACAAGGGTGATAGACTTGGCAGGTTTTGGGATGGAAGCTGTTAGTGCAAAATCATGCAGCGGATGTAATATGGGTGATAGACTTGGCAGTTTTTGGGATGGAAGCTGATAGTCCAAAATCGGCCACCGTATGTAACATGGGTGATAGACTTGGCAGTTTTTGGGATGGAAGCTATTATGCCGAAATCGGGCACCGGATGTAACATGGGTGATAGACTTGGCAGTTTTTGGAATGGAAGCAATTAGTCCGAAATCGGGCACCGGATGTAACATGGGTGATAGACTTGGCAGTTTTTGGGATGGAAGCTGTTAGTCCAAAATCGGCCACCGTATGTAACATGGGTGATAGACTTGGCAGTTTTTGGGATGGAAGCTGTCAGTCCCAAATCGGGCACCGGATGTAACATGGGTGATAGACTTGGCAGTTGTTGGGATGGAAGCTGTTAGTCCCAAATCGGGCACCGGATGTAACATGGGTGATAGACTTGGCAGTTTGTGGGATGGAAGCTGTTAGTCTGAAATCGGGCACCGGATGTAACATGGGTGATAGACTTGGCAGTTTTGGGGATGGAAGCTGTTAGTCCGAAATCGAGCACCGGATGTAACATGGGTGATAGACTTGGCAGTTTGTGGGATGGAAGCTGTTAGTCTGAAATCGGGCACCGGATGTAACATGGGTGATAGACTTGGCAGTTTTTGGGATGGAAGCTGTTAGTCCGAAATCGGCCACCAGATGTAACATGGGTGATAGACTTGGCAGTTTTGGGGATGGAAGCTCTTAGTCTGAAATCGGGCACCGGTTGTAACAAGGGTGATAGACTTGGCAGTTTTTGGGATGGAAGCTGTTAGTCCAAAATCGGGCAGCGGATGTAACATGGGCGATAGACTTGGCATTTTTTGGGATGGAAGCTGTTAATCCGAAATCGGGCACCGAATGTAACATGGGTGATAGACTTGGCAGTTTGTGGGATGGAAGCTGTTAGTCCCAAATCGGGCACCGGATGTAACATGGGTGATAGACTTGGCAGTTTTTGGGATGGAAGCTGTTAGTCGGAAATCGGGCACCGGATGTAAAATGGATGATAGACTTGGCAGTTTTTGGGATGGAAGCTATTATGCCGAAATCGGGCACCGGATGTAACATGGGTGATAGACTTGGCAGTTTTTGGAATGGAAGCAATTAGTCCGAAATCGGGCACCGGATGTAACATGGGTGATAGACTTGGCAGTTTTTGGGATGGAAGCTGTTAGTCCCAAATCGGCCACCGGATGTAACATGGGTGATAGACTTGGCAGTTTTTGGGATGGAAGCTGTTAGTCCCAAATCGGGCACCGGATGTAACATGGGTGATAGACTTCGCAGTTTTTGGGATGGAAGCTGTTAGTCTGAAATCGGGCACCGGATGTAACATGGGTGATAGACTTGGCAGTTTTTGGGATGGAAGCTGTTAGTCCCAAATCGGGCACCGGATGTAACATGGGTGATAGACTTGGCAGTTTTGGGGATGGAAGCTGTAACGACCCCAAAATGGACCGTCACCGGCGCTAGGATTCAGGTCGGCTTAAGGCCGCCAAAACCCGTAGCAAGCCTGCTATACTCTCTGTGTACCTGTAAATCTCATACATGATCATACATTTTCTGTGAAAATAAAACTCTTTTCTGTACCAAGGCTTAACCTGTGCATGCACTATCTCTGTACTCTGTACTCATGTACTTTGTACATGTATCCCTGACTAGAGCTTGCTCTAGATGGGTTCACTCATACCTGTTAAGCCTGGTTTTCACATACAGGAAAACATATATACATATACAGATCATGTACAAAACATACATCACTAGGTCAAGCAACAACTATTACATCTCTTTACTATTACATGTCCACTCTACGCTATTACAAATTTCTTTACTTTTCCTGTACTCTGCTGGACTGTCCCTGTACACTGTACACTGAACCTGCAAAACTGGGGTTAAGGGAGTGGGATGAGCTCTATAGCCCAGTGAGTAGAACAGTAAAATCATAAACCACCATAATCTAGAAGAGTGCACATGGGAGACGCGGGAGTCTATACTCCAGCAGTATCCATATTTGTTTTGAGGTTAGTTTTCTCCGTTTCATGTGTTCATTATGTGTTTTCGGAACATCCGAGGACGAATGTTCTTAACGAGGGGAGAATGTAATCCCCGGCTTGAGTCCGGCACCGGAATTCCTGTTGTATGGTGGAATCCGGGGTGCTGGGATTCGATAAAGGGTAGGATTTATGTTTTCTAAGTGTTATGATGTGTTTTCTGGGTTTACCGTTTTATAGTTTTGAGGTGAAATGAACCAAGGCAGAGGAGCCAAGTTCGGCCGCCGAAGATAAGTTCGGCCGCCGAAAGTGCCCAATGTTCGGCTTCCGAAGTTCAGGTTCGGCCCCCGAATGTTGCATGGTTTTGCATGCGATTCGGCAGCCGAAGCTGAGTTGCTTAGCCAGCAGGTTTGTATCCCTGAGTCAGCCTTTTGGACAGGTGTGATCACCAGATCATGTCCAGAAGTTGGCCACGTCTCCTATGCTGTATTTGCTGAGTTTAAGCAGCTCATGCAGAGTGTTTTGAGCATGCACAAGGGGTTTGACTGTTTTGAAGCAAAAAGTGAGTTTGAGAGAGTTTGAGTGTTTGAGAGAGTTAGTGAGGGTGAAGAAGAGTTGATCCGTTTTCCTTTGTTTAGATCACTCATCTTCTTGTTCCAGGAGGTAAGTGATGCTTTGGAACATGTGTATCTGTTTCTGGAGGTTTTATGGGAGTTGGGGAGAGAGAGATGCATGTTGAGGTTTTAAATGGGAGTTTTGATGATTTATGCATGTATACATGATTATGTGTTATGTTTGTTTTGTTGTTTGGGGTTATTAGATAGTTTTGGACCCCTGTGACCATATACTTGAGTATATGTGAGTTGAGTAGAGGAGGTAAGCATGTTTGGAGAGATTGAAGGGAAGGAGGAGATGGTTTGCCATTGAAACTGAGTTCTGGATGAACTCAGGTTCGGCAGCCGAAAGTTCATTCGGCCGCCGAACCTCCTGCATGGTGGCTTAGTTGCCACAGCTTGCCCCCGAGTGTTTTTGCATGTTCGGCTCTGTTTGGGGGATTCGGCCGCCGAAGGTGCCGCCGAAGGTGCTTGAGTTTCGTCTCTGGAGAGGACTTTCGGCCGCCGAACCTGCCGCCGAAAGTGTCCTGTCCAGCTTTCTTTTGCATGGATATTAGAGTGAGTGTAAGGGGATTCTTGGGGAGTTTAATAGAGTTGGTCATAAGCTTGTTTGGTCCCTCATTTGAGTCCATCTGTATAGGTACAGACCAGAGGAACCAGAGAGAGCAGCAGTGAGTACTGCTCCAGAGGTTCAGAACTTGCAGAGTCAGTCCGTCCAGATAGCCAGAGGTGAGTGGAACTAAACTTATAACTTTTAATTGAACCACAAACTGCTTTTAGCATATCTCATGCATCATGTTTATGCCATAGGTTGATTGCATTAGTATTCACGAATATGTTGCATTGCATTGTTATTTGATGATGTGAGTGAATGCTGAAGGATCCAATAGTCTCAGACAGGAAGTCCAGGAGCCTTTGACTACGCCCTGGCAGGTATAATGAAGTCCAGGAGCCTTTGACTACGCCCTGGCAGGTATAGCAAAGTCCAGGAGCCTTTGACTACGCCCTGGCAATGGTAAGTACAGAGGTGTTATATACACATATACATATATGACAGGAAGACCAGGTGCTCGATTCTACGCCCTGGCACAGAGTTACTGGGACTATGTGGTGACAGGTTTACTCTTGATGTGGCTTGTCTGTGATATGGTGCATTCCATGAGATCATATTTTACTGAGATATTTTACTGTTCTACTCACTGGGCTATAGAGCTCATCCCACTCCCTTAACCCCAGTTTTGCAGGTTCAGTGTACAGTGTACAGGGACAGTCCAGCAGAGTACAGGAAAAGTAAAGAAATTTGTAATAGCGTAGAGTGGACATGTAATAGTAAAGAGATGTAATAGTTGTTGCTTGACCTAGTGATGTATGTTTTGTACATGATCTGTATATGTATATATGTTTTCCTGTATGTGAAAACCAGGCTTAACAGGTATGAGTGAACCCATCTAGAGCAAGCTCTAGTCAGGGATACATGTACAAAGTACATGAGTACAGAGTACAGAGATAGTGCATGCACAGGTTAAGCCTTGGTACAGAAAAGAGTTTTATTTTCACAGAAAATGTATGATCATGTATGAGATTTACAGGTACACAGAGAGTATAGCAGGCTTGCTACGGGTTTTGGCGGCCTTAAGCCGACCTGAATCCTAGCGCCGGTGACGGTCCATTTTGGGGTCGTTACAGATTGGTATCAGAGCCCTAGGTTCACATGATCGGACCTATAGAGACAGTGTTGGGCTCAGACAGGTTAGAAGTGGTCAAGCACAATAGGCAATCATGTCCACTAGGATAGGGTCTTGAGTCCTATCTGCTATGATATGCTATGAGTGTTGTATGTGTATGCTTGATATGTGATGTTTATGTGCTAAAGTGGTATGTTATATGTTGTGTTTCCAGAGGAAAGATGCGAGGAACTCGTCGATCAGCTCGATTGACTGGAGTCCCACCAGAGAATGAGAGACCAGCTGCTCGTCCTCCTGCATTGCCAAGGGCAAGGTCTCAGAGATCTAGCAGGGAAGGTACGTCAATAGACCCTAGAAGGTCTGTCGACGAGAGCAGAAGAGGAACAGCTAGGGGAGGAAGATCAGAGGAAAGGAGGGAAGCTATGGAGATTGATCAGTCTAGAGATGACAGCATGGGTATAGGCAGTTTTGAGGAAGGTATGGGAGAGTCGCAGGGAGGTGCTCAGACCTCAGGTTTTGGCTATCCAGAGTATCCGATGAGAGGTATGTCGGAGTACTCGAGTTTTGTGCCATATCCTCCTTCTATGCCTTATATGCCTTATCCTTACTATCCACCATCTCCTATGTATCCCTCTTCCCCTACCCATCCAAGTGCAGCACACCTAGAGCCAAATGAACCAGTACTACCACCAGAACCATTAGCCCCTGTTGTTGACAGACATGAACCTAGCTCATCTGGAGGTAAAGTCCAAATGACGGAGTACTTGAAATTGGATGCTCCTAAATACAACACGGGAGATGATCCATTTGATTACCTCAGAGCAGTTAGGATGATAACTAGTGAATTGGGAGCAGATGATAGGAGAGCCATTGAGATGGCAGGTTTCACAATAAAATGCAAGAAGGCCAGAGAATGGTTTAAGAATTATGTGGAGCCTAGAATGGACAGCATGTCATGGGGAGAGTTCGCCAATGAGTTTGCAGGGTGGGCTTTTCCTGACAGTTCGAGGGAGATGAAAGTAATTGAATTTGAACAGTTGCGACAGACAGATGAGATGAGTGTTGATGAATTTACAGATAAGTTCCTGGATTTGCTTCAGTATGTGGGTCAAGCCTATGATACTGATCAGAAGAAAGCAAGGAGATATACTATGAGACTGCATCCCAGGTATGCTTCCTTGATTCTTCCAGCAGAAAAGGAGAGTTTCCATACCATAGTAGACGCAGCCAGGAAAATGGAAGCTAGTGCCAATATTCAGAAACAGTCAAAGGCACAGGCTTCGGGTTCTAAAGCCCCCACACCAAGCAGTAAACGATGGGACAGAGCAAAAGGAACAAAGAGTAAGTTCTGGAATAAAGTCAAGTCAGGTCTGGGAATAGGTAGTGGCTCTAGCTCTGGCACAGCTCCAGTCTGCAGAAGATGCGGAAAACCACATGGCGGAGTTTGTCGGTTGGGATCTACAGCTTGTTTTAAATGTGGACAGGAAGGGCATATTGCTCGGGATTGTCCGCAGATGACTTTTGCACCATCCCAGCAGATGAGTTCAGGCAGTGTGGTACAGCCAGTTGTACGGCCAGCAGCTCCAGTCATGCCTCAGACTAGTGGCAGAGGTAGAGGGAGAGGGGTAGCCTCTACTTCAGCAGCAGGTTCCCGAGGTGGAAATCCGGTAGCCCCAGCACGGATTTTCACAGTGACACAGGAGGAGGCTAACACGTCGAACACAGTGGTGTCAGGTAATCTCATCATTGGGTGTTCAAATGTGTATGCTTTAATAGACCCCGGTGCTTCTCATTCCTTTATTGCTTCGAGAGCCATAGAGCGATTGGGTTTGATCAGTTCTGAGTTAGAGTATCCTCTCTGGGTCAGTGGACCTAGATGTGACCCATCAGTGGCAGTGTCAGTCTGTCGTTTCAGTCCAGTGTTTATAGAGGGTAGATGCCTTCCAGCTGACCTTGTGGTTCTAGACTTGACAGATTTTGATGTCATTCTAGGGATGGATTGGTTATCGACATATAGTGCTACGTTGGACTGTCGAGAGAAGCTAGTGAGTCTCAGAGACCAGGATGGGTCAGAGTGTGTCTTCAGAGGAGACAGTAGAGGTACACCCAGAGGTATGATTTCAGCCCTTCAGGCTCGTCGTTTGCTTAGGAGGGGTTGTCAGGGGTTTCTAGCTCATGTGAGAGAGCTAGACAGTCAGGTGAGGGAACCAGCCACAGTACCAGTAGTTCGAGAGTTTCTCGATGTGTTCCCAGACGACTTGCCTGGACTACCACCTGATAGGGAGATAGGGTTTGAAATTGAATTACTGCCAGGTACCAGACCTATCTCTATTCCTCCCTACAGGATGGCGCCAGCTGAGTTAACAGAGTTAAAAGAGCAGTTACAGGACTTGGTAGATAAGGGTTTCATCCGCCCTAGTACCTCACCTTGGGGTGCTCCAGTGCTTTTTGTCAGAAAGAAGGATGGATCCCTTAGACTTTGTATCGACTACAGACAGTTGAACAAGGTCACTATCAAGAATAGGTATCCCTTACCTCGGATTGATGATCTATTTGACCAGCTAGCTGGAGCAGGTTGTTTCTCGAAAATAGATCTGAGATCTGGGTATCATCAGTTGAGAGTCAGAGAGGCAGATGTGCCTAAGACAGCTTTCCGGACCAGATATGGGCATTATGAGTTCTTAGTGATGCCGTTCGGGTTGACTAACGCCCCTGCAGCATTTATGGATCTCATGAACAGGGTATTCAGTGAGTTTCTGGATCACTTTGTCATTGTGTTTATCGATGATATTTTAGTGTATTCCAGAGATGCAGAGGAGCATGCCCAGCATCTGAGGATCATTCTGCAGACACTGAGAGAGCATGGTTTATATGCCAAGTTCTCGAAGTGTGAGTTTTGGTT
>NW_025215483.1:405689-424187 GCF_001659605.2 Manihot esculenta | reverse complement strand
GCCGAACTGATTACCAATCTGTAACGACCGGAAACCGGTACCCCTCAGTAACGGTCCGAACCATCACTGGCACTAGGATTCTCATCAAGAAACGTAAAACAGGATTGTGTACAAGGGATGAATCACACATCACACTATAGCAGTGACACTAGGGAAAGCATAAAGTTTATCCAGTATATGACAGTACATATCTATCTATTACATTACACCTAATCTTTCAATTACATTCATGTCCACTATCCTATTACAACATACATTCATGCATAACTGTCCTCTGTACTCTTGCTGACTTTGACTTCTCCTAGCTCTCTCAGAACCTGCAAAACTGGGGTCAAGGGAGTGGGATGAGCTCTAGAGCCCAGTGAGGAGGAACAATAAAAACAGTTCATTCATTACATGCTCTCATGAAATGCATCACATCACAAACATATCATCTCAAGGATGAACTTGTCACCATAGCCCTCTACATACGTAATAGTATGTCCAACTGTGCCAGGGGCGATGAGGCCTCACCTGGACTACTCTGAAGTAACTCATATCATAAACATGTCCAACTGTGCCAGGGGCGATTAGGCCTCACCTGGACTGCTCTGAGCTCTGATCTGACAGCCCAGCTGTCTCACTCATAGTACCAGGAGCGACCTGGACTAACCAGGGGCGACCTGGTATGGCTATCTCATGCCACAACTCTGTATCTGTGCTCTATCAAGGGCTAAGGATTCATCCAACATTCATCCACACAAATATCAGCTTATGCAATGCAGCATATTCGTGGAATCTAATGCAATACAACCTAATACATAACATGGCATTTTATGATGCATGGATCATGCTAGATTCGTGTCATTTCTGAATGTAAAATAGTACAGTTAGTTCCACTCACCTGTAGCCTCTACTTGGCTACCTCTGGGCTACCTCTACCTCTGAAACAGCTACTACGGCTAAACACCTTGGTTCCTCGGGTCCAATCCTACAGTGGAGGACTCAAATGAGGTACCAAACATACTCTAACATAACTATGAACATCTCTCCAAAACCCTCTAAAACATCACAAAACATGCATGCAAAACAAGCAAAGGAAGGCTGGACAGGCACCTTCGGCAGCACTTTCGGCGGCCGAATGTCTCCTCCAGAGACGAAAGTCAGGCATGTTCGGCGGCCTAACTTGGACTTTCGGGGGCCGAACCTGAGTTTAGCCAGAACTCAGTTTCGTGCACAAGGACGCCTGTCAGTCCCTCCATCACCTGTTCAGACCTCAAACACATGCATTTAACCCTTCTAAAAACATGCATAAAACACTTCAACAAGCCTAAGGGAGCTTCAAATAACTTTAAACTCCAACAAACAAGCTCACAAGACACACAGCAAACATAAAGGATGCATAAACCCTATGATGCACATCTCATGCAAACTCATGCCTAGCTCCCTTTTCCCTTTACAAAACTCATAAAAACATCATAAGAACCATGGATCAACACTTACCTCTTGAAGAACAAAGGCTGAGATGATCCAAACTCAAAGATATGGAGAAACCAAGCTTCAAAAGCTTCAAACTCCAAAACCTTGTTTAAAGCTCACAACTCTTCAAACAAGGGTAAAACTCATTACAACCGTGAAAGATTTGAAGAAAAACCATGAAAATACTTTAAGGAGATCAAAACCTCACCTAGGTCAGAAGGAGAGAAGAAACCTCCTCCTTTTTCTGCCACTCGGTGCCCTTATAGATGAGCAACCGCCTCAGGTTCGGCTGCCGAATTGCATGCAAAACTATGCAACCTTCGGGGGCCGAACATAACCTTCGGGGGCCGAAACTAGGGAACTTTAGGCGGCCGAACTTAACCTTAGGGGGCCGAACATGGCAAAATGCCTCCTTGACCATATCTCTTCAAAACTCAATCCTTTTCTACGCTAAAACCCTTAAAAAACACTTGAAACTATTTTAGAAAACTTTCTCTTACCCTTCCAGAGACCTCTGACATCCTCGAACTCCCCCGGACGGTAGGAATTCCGATGTCTGAAACTAGCCGGGTATTACATAGCTTCCATCCCAAAAACTGCCAAGTCTATCACCCATGTTACATCCTGTGCCAGATATCGGACTAACAGCTTTCATCCCAAAAATTGCCAAATCTATCACCCATGTTACATCCGGTGCCCGATTTCGGACTAACAGCTTCCATTCCAAAAACAGCCAATTCTATCACCCAGGTTACATCAGGTGCCCGATTTCGGCATAACAGCTTCCATCCGAAAAACTGCCAAGTCTATCACCCATGTTACATCTTGTGCCCGATTTCATACTAACAGCTTCCATCCCAAAAACTGCAAGGTCTATCACCCATGTTACATCGGGTGCCCGATTTCAAACAAACAGCTTCCATCCCAAAAACTGCCACGTCTATCACCCATGTCACATCCGGTGCCCGATTTCTGATGATCAGTTTCTATCCCAAAAACTGCCAAGTCTATCACCTATGTTACATTCGGTGCCCGATTTCGGACTAACAGCTTCTATCCCAAAAACAGCCAAGTCTATCACCCATGTTACATCCGGTGCCCGATTTCGGCATAACAGCTTCCATCGCAAAAATTGCCAAGTCTATCACCCATGTTACATCCCGTGACTGTTTTCGGACAAACAGCTTACATCTCAAAAACTGCCAAGTCTATCTCCCATGTTACATCCGGTGCCCGATTTTGGACTAACAGTTTCCATCCCAAAAACTGCCAAGGCTTTCACCCATGTTACATCCGATGCCTGATTTCGTACTAACAGCATCCATCCCAGAAACTGGCAAGTCTATGACCCATGTCACATCCGGTGCCCGATTTAGGACTTACAGCTTGCATCCCAAAAACTGCCAAGCTTTCACCCATGTTACATCCGATTCCCGATTTCGTACTAGCAGCTTCCATCCCAAAAACTGGCAAGTTTATGACCCGTGTTACATCCGGTGCCCGATTTTGGACTAACAGCTTGCATCCCAAAAACTGCCAAGGCTTTCACCCATGTTACATCCGATGCCTGATTTCGTACTAGTAGCTTCTATCCCAAAAACTGGCAAGTCTATCACCCATGTTACATCCGGTGCCCGATTTCGGACTAACAGCTTCCATCCCAAAAATTGCCAAGTCTATCACCCATGTTACATCCGGTGCCTGATTTCGGACTAACAGCTTCCATCCGAAAAATTGCCAAGTCTATCACCCATGTTACATCCGGTGCCCGATTTCGGCATAACAGCTTCCACCCCAAAAACTGCCAAGTCTATCAGCTATGTTACATCCGGTGCCCTATTTTGGACTAACAGCTTCCATCCCAAAAACTGCCAGGTCTATCACCCATGTTACATCGGGTGCCCGATTTCAAACAAACAGCTTCCATCCCAAAAACTGCCACGTCTATCACCCATGTCACATCCGGTGCCCGATTTCTGATGATCAGTTTCTATCCCAAAAACTGCCAAGTCTATCACCTATGTTACATTCGGTGCCCGATTTCGGACTAACAGCTTCTATCCCAAAAACAGCCAAGTCTATCACCCATGTTACATCCGGTGCCCGATTTCGGCATAACAGCTTCCATCGCAAAAATTGCCAAGTCTATCACCCATGTTACATCCCGTGACTGTTTTCGGACAAACAGCTTACATCTCAAAAACTGCCAAGTCTATCTCCCATGTTACATCCGGTGCCCGATTTTGGACTAACAGTTTCCATCCCAAAAACTGCCAAGGCTTTCACCCATGTTACATCCTATGCCCGATTTCGTACTAACAGCATCCATCCCAGAAACTGGCAAGTCTATGACCCATGTCACATCCGGTGCCCGATTTAGGACTTACAGCTTGCATCCCAAAAACTGCCAAGCTTTCACCCATGTTACATCCGATGCCCGATTTCGTACTAGCAGCTTCCATCCCAAAAACTGGCAAGTTTATGACCCGTGTTACATCCGGTGCCCGATTTTGGACTAACAGCTTGCATCCCAAAAACTGCCAAGGCTTTCACCCATGTTACATCCGATGCCCGATTTCGTACTAGTAGCTTCTATCCCAAAAACTGGCAAGTCTATCACCCATGTTACATCCGGTGCCCGATTTCGGACTAACAGCTTCCATCCCAAAAATTGCCAAGTCTATCACCCATGTTACATCCGGTGCCCGATTTCGGACTAACAGCTTCCATCCGAAAAATTGCCAAGTCTATCACCCATGTTACATCCGGTGCCCGATTTCGACATAACAGCTTACATCCCAAAAACTGCCAAGTCTATCACCCATGTTACATCCGGTGCCCGATTTTGGACTAACAGTTTCAATCACAAAAACTGCCAAGGCTTTCACCCATGTTACATTCGATGCCCGATTTCGTAATAACAGCTTCCATCCCAAAAACTGCCAAGTTTATCACCCGTATTATATCCAGTGCCCGATTTTGGACTAACAGCTTCCATCCCAAAAACTGCCCAGTCTATCACCCATGTTACATCCGTAGCCCGATTTCGGACTAACAGCTTCCATCCAAAAAATTGCCAAGTCTATCACTAATGTTTCATCCGGTGCCCGATTTCAGCAAAACAGCTTCGACCCCAAAAACTGCCAAGTCTATCATCCATGTTACTTCCGGTACCCAATTTCGGACTAATAGCTTGTAACGACCCGGAAACCGGTACCCCTCAGTAACGGTCTGAACCATCACTGGCACTAGGATCCAGATCGGCTTAAGGCCGCCGGGACCCATAGTCAGCCAACTATACTCTCTGTGTACCTGATAAATCCCATTCATAATAAAAAACAATACTTACAATCCTGTAAAACTCTGTAGGCTTAACCACTGCTACTTAGAAATGTCAATCTGAAATGGCCCTCAGGGCCTGTACCAGGGACTACTATCTGCTGTGGTCCAGGGATTAACACAATCTGTAACACATCCCACTGGTATCTCATCGAAGCCATACATTAAGCCTAACTCACACATTTCTCATCAAGAAACGTAAAACAGGATTGTGTACAAGGGATGAATCACACATCACACTATAGCAGTGACACTAGGGAAAGCATAAGTTTATCCAGTATATGACAGTACATATCTATCTATTACATTACACCTAATCTTTCAATTACATCATGTCCACTATCCTATTACAACATACATTCATGCATAACTGTCCTCTGTACTCTTGCTGACTTTGACTTCTCCTAGCTCTCTCAGAACCTGCAAAACTGGGGTCAAGGGAGTGGGATGAGCTCTAGAGCCCAGTGAGGAGGAACAATAAAAACAGTTCATTCATTACATGCTCTCATGAAATGCATCACATCACAAACATATCATCTCAAGGATGAACTTGTCACCATAGCCCTCTACATACGTAATAGTATGTCCAACTGTGCCAGGGGCGATGAGGCCTCACCTGGACTACTCTGAAGTAACTCATATCATAACATGTCCAACTGTGCCAGGGGCGATTAGGCCTCACCTGGACTGCTCTGAGCTCTGATCTGACAGCCCAGCTGTCTCACTCATAGTACCAGGAGCGACCTGGACTAACCAGGGGCGACCTGGTATGGCTATCTCATGCCACAACTCTGTATCTGTGCTCTATCAAGGGCTAAGGATCATCCAACATTCATCCACACAAATATCAGCTTATGCAATGCAGCATATTCGTGGAATCTAATGCAATACAACCTAATACATAACATGGCATTTTATGATGCATGGATCATGCTAGATTCGTGTCATTTCTGAATGTAAAATAGTACAGTTAGTTCCACTCACCTGTAGCCTCTACTTGGCTACCTCTGGGCTACCTCTACCTCTGAAACAGCTACTACGGCTAAACACCTTGGTTCCTCGGGTCCAATCCTACAGTGGAGGACTCAAATGAGGTACCAAACATACTCTAACATAACTATGAACATCTCTCCAAAAACCCTCTAAAACATCACAAAACATGCATGCAAAACAAGCAAAGGAAGGCTGGACAGGGCACCTTCGGCAGCACTTTCGGCGGCCGAATGTCTCCTCCAGAGACGAAAGTCAGGCATGTTCGGCGGCCTAACTTGGACTTTCGGGGGCCGAACCTGAGTTTAGCCAGAACTCAGTTTCGTGCACAAGGACGCCTGTCAGTCCCTCCATCACCTGTTCAGACCTCAACACATGCATTTAACCCTTCTAAAACATGCATAAACACTTCAACAAGCCTAAGGGAGCTTCAAATAACTTTAAACTCCAACAAACAAGCTCACAAGACACACAGCAAACATAAAGGATGCATAAACCCTATGATGCACATCTCATGCAAACTCATGCCTAGCTCCCTTTTCCCTTTACAAAACTCATAAAAACATCATAAGAACCATGGATCAACACTTACCTCTTGAAGAACAAAGGCTGAGATGATCCAAACTCAAAGATATGGAGAAACCAAGCTTCAAAAGCTTCAAACTCCAAAACCTTGTTTAAAGCTCACAACTCTTCAAAACAAGGGTAAAACTCATTACAACCGTGAAAGATTTGAAGAAAAACCATGAAAATACTTTAAAGAGATCAAAACCTCACCTAGGTCAGAAGGAGAGAAGAAACCTCCTCCTTTTTCTGCCACTCGGTGCCCTTATAGATGAGCAACCGCCTCAGGTTCGGCTGCCGAATTGCATGCAAAACTATGCAACCTTCGGGGGCCGAACATAACCTTCGGGGGCCGAAACTAGGGAACTTTAGGCGGCCGAACTGATACCAATCTGTAACGACCCGGAAACCGGTACCCCTCAGTAACGGTCCGAACCATCACTGGCACTAGGATCCAGATCGGCTTAAGGCCGCCGGGACCCGTAGTCAGCCAACTATACTCTCTGTGTACCTGATAAATCCCATTCATAATATAAAACAATACTCACAATCCTGTAAAACTCTGTAGGCTTAACCACTGCTACTCAGAAATGTCAATCTGAAATGGCCCTCAGGGCCTGTACCAGGGACTACTATCTGCTGTGGTCCAGGGATTAACACAATCTGTAACACATCCCACTGGTATCTCATCGAAGCCATACATTAAGCCTAACTCACACATTTCTCATCAAGAAACGTAAAACAGGATTGTGTACAAGGGATGAATCACACATCACACTATAGCAGTGACACTAGGGAAAGCATAAGTTTATCCAGTATATGACAGTACATATCTATCTATTACATTACACCTAATCTTTCAATTACATCATGTCCACTATCCTATTACAACATACATTCATGCATAACTGTCCTCTGTACTCTTGCTGACTTTGACTTCTCCTAGCTCTCTCAGAACCTGCAAAACTGGGGTCAAGGGAGTGGGATGAGCTCTAGAGCCCAGTGAGGAGGAACAATAAAAACAGTTCATTCATTACATGCTCTCATGAAATGCATCACATCACAAACATATCATCTCAAGGATGAACTTGTCACCATAGCCCTCTACATACGTAATAGTATGTCCAACTGTGCCAGGGGCGATGAGGCCTCACCTGGACTACTCTGAAGTAACTCATATCATAACATGTCCAACTGTGCCAGGGGCGATTAGGCCTCACCTGGACTGCTCTGAGCTCTGATCTGACAGCCCAGCTGTCTCACTCATAGTACCAGGAGCGACCTGGACTAACCAGGGGCGACCTGGTATGGCTATCTCATGCCACAACTCTGTATCTGTGCTCTATCAAGGGCTAAGGATCATCCAACATTCATCCACACAAATATCAGCTTATGCAATGCAGCATATTCGTGGAATCTAATGCAATACAACCTAATACATAACATGGCATTTTATGATGCATGGATCATGCTAGATTCGTGTCATTTCTGAATGTAAAATAGTACAGTTAGTTCCACTCACCTGTAGCCTCTACTTGGCTACCTCTGGGCTACCTCTACCTCTGAAACAGCTACTACGGCTAAACACCTTGGTTCCTCGGGTCCAATCCTACAGTGGAGGACTCAAATGAGGTACCAAACATACTCTAACATAACTATGAACATCTCTCCAAAAACCCTCTAAAACATCACAAAACATGCATGCAAAACAAGCAAAGGAAGGCTGGACAGGGCACCTTCGGCAGCACTTTCGGCGGCCGAATGTCTCCTCCAGAGACGAAAGTCAGGCATGTTCGGCGGCCTAACTTGGACTTTCGGGGGCCGAACCTGAGTTTAGCCAGAACTCAGTTTCGTGCACAAGGACGCCTGTCAGTCCCTCCATCACCTGTTCAGACCTCAACACATGCATTTAACCCTTCTAAAACATGCATAAACACTTCAACAAGCCTAAGGGAGCTTCAAATAACTTTAAACTCCAACAAACAAGCTCACAAGACACACAGCAAACATAAAGGATGCATAAACCCTATGATGCACATCTCATGCAAACTCATGCCTAGCTCCCTTTTCCCTTTACAAAACTCATAAAAACATCATAAGAACCATGGATCAACACTTACCTCTTGAAGAACAAAGGCTGAGATGATCCAAACTCAAAGATATGGAGAAACCAAGCTTCAAAAGCTTCAAACTCCAAAACCTTGTTTAAAGCTCACAACTCTTCAAAACAAGGGTAAAACTCATTACAACCGTGAAAGATTTGAAGAAAAACCATGAAAATACTTTAAAGAGATCAAAACCTCACCTAGGTCAGAAGGAGAGAAGAAACCTCCTCCTTTTTCTGCCACTCGGTGCCCTTATAGATGAGCAACCGCCTCAGGTTCGGCTGCCGAATTGCATGCAAAACTATGCAACCTTCGGGGGCCGAACATAACCTTCGGGGGCCGAAACTAGGGAACTTTAGGCGGCCGAACTGATACCAATCTGTAACGACCCGGAAACCGGTACCCCTCAGTAACGGTCCGAACCATCACTGGCACTAGGATCCAGATCGGCTTAAGGCCGCCGGGACCCGTAGTCAGCCAACTATACTCTCTGTGTACCTGATAAATCCCATTCATAATATAAAACAATACTCACAATCCTGTAAAACTCTGTAGGCTTAACCACTGCTACTCAGAAATGTCAATCTGAAATGGCCCTCAGGGCCTGTACCAGGGACTACTATCTGCTGTGGTCCAGGGATTAACACAATCTGTAACACATCCCACTGGTATCTCATCGAAGCCATACATTAAGCCTAACTCACACATTTCTCATCAAGAAACGTAAAACAGGATTGTGTACAAGGGATGAATCACACATCACACTATAGCAGTGACACTAGGGAAAGCATAAGTTTATCCAGTATATGACAGTACATATCTATCTATTACATTACACCTAATCTTTCAATTACATCATGTCCACTATCCTATTACAACATACATTCATGCATAACTGTCCTCTGTACTCTTGCTGACTTTGACTTCTCCTAGCTCTCTCAGAACCTGCAAAACTGGGGTCAAGGGAGTGGGATGAGCTCTAGAGCCCAGTGAGGAGGAACAATAAAAACAGTTCATTCATTACATGCTCTCATGAAATGCATCACATCACAAACATATCATCTCAAGGATGAACTTGTCACCATAGCCCTCTACATACGTAATAGTATGTCCAACTGTGCCAGGGGCGATGAGGCCTCACCTGGACTACTCTGAAGTAACTCATATCATAACATGTCCAACTGTGCCAGGGGCGATTAGGCCTCACCTGGACTGCTCTGAGCTCTGATCTGACAGCCCAGCTGTCTCACTCATAGTACCAGGAGCGACCTGGACTAACCAGGGGCGACCTGGTATGGCTATCTCATGCCACAACTCTGTATCTGTGCTCTATCAAGGGCTAAGGATCATCCAACATTCATCCACACAAATATCAGCTTATGCAATGCAGCATATTCGTGGAATCTAATGCAATACAACCTAATACATAACATGGCATTTTATGATGCATGGATCATGCTAGATTCGTGTCATTTCTGAATGTAAAATAGTACAGTTAGTTCCACTCACCTGTAGCCTCTACTTGGCTACCTCTGGGCTACCTCTACCTCTGAAACAGCTACTACGGCTAAACACCTTGGTTCCTCGGGTCCAATCCTACAGTGGAGGACTCAAATGAGGTACCAAACATACTCTAACATAACTATGAACATCTCTCCAAAAACCCTCTAAAACATCACAAAACATGCATGCAAAACAAGCAAAGGAAGGCTGGACAGGGCACCTTCGGCAGCACTTTCGGCGGCCGAATGTCTCCTCCAGAGACGAAAGTCAGGCATGTTCGGCGGCCTAACTTGGACTTTCGGGGGCCGAACCTGAGTTTAGCCAGAACTCAGTTTCGTGCACAAGGACGCCTGTCAGTCCCTCCATCACCTGTTCAGACCTCAACACATGCATTTAACCCTTCTAAAACATGCATAAACACTTCAACAAGCCTAAGGGAGCTTCAAATAACTTTAAACTCCAACAAACAAGCTCACAAGACACACAGCAAACATAAAGGATGCATAAACCCTATGATGCACATCTCATGCAAACTCATGCCTAGCTCCCTTTTCCCTTTACAAAACTCATAAAAACATCATAAGAACCATGGATCAACACTTACCTCTTGAAGAACAAAGGCTGAGATGATCCAAACTCAAAGATATGGAGAAACCAAGCTTCAAAAGCTTCAAACTCCAAAACCTTGTTTAAAGCTCACAACTCTTCAAAACAAGGGTAAAACTCATTACAACCGTGAAAGATTTGAAGAAAAACCATGAAAATACTTTAAGGAGATCAAAACCTCACCTAGGTCAGAAGGAGAGAAGAAACCTCCTCCTTTTTCTGCCACTCGGTGCCCTTATAGATGAGCAACCGCCTCAGGTTCGGCTGCCGAATTGCATGCAAAACTATGCAACCTTCGGGGGCCGAAACTAGGGAACTTTAGGCGGCCGAACTTAACCTTAGGGGGCCGAACATGGCAAAATGCCTCCTTGACCATATCTCTTCAAAACTCAATCCTTTTCTACGCTAAACCTTTAAAAACACTTGAAACTATTTTAGAAAACTTTCTCTTACCCTTCCAGAGACCTCTGACATCCTCGAACTCCCCCGGACGGTAGGAATTCCGATGTCTGAAACTAGCCGGGTATTACATAGCTTCCATCCCAAAAACTGCCAAGTCTATCACCCATGTTACATCCTGTGCCAGATATCGGACTAACAGCTTTCATCCCAAAAATTGCCAAATCTATCACCCATGTTACATCCGGTGCCCGATTTCGGACTAACAGCTTCCATTCCAAAAACAGCCAATTCTATCACCCAGGTTACATCAGGTGCCCGATTTCGGCATAACAGCTTCCATCCGAAAAACTGCCAAGTCTATCACCCATGTTACATCTTGTGCCCGATTTCATACTAACAGCTTCCATCCCAAAAACTGCAAGGTCTATCACCCATGTTACATCGGGTGCCCGATTTCAAACAAACAGCTTCCATCCCAAAAACTGCCACGTCTATCACCCATGTCACATCCGGTGCCCGATTTCTGATGATCAGTTTCTATCCCAAAAACTGCCAAGTCTATCACCTATGTTACATTCGGTGCCCGATTTCGGACTAACAGCTTCTATCCCAAAAACAGCCAAGTCTATCACCCATGTTACATCCGGTGCCCGATTTCGGCATAACAGCTTCCATCGCAAAAATTGCCAAGTCTATCACCCATGTTACATCCCGTGACTGTTTTCGGACAAACAGCTTACATCTCAAAAACTGCCAAGTCTATCTCCCATGTTACATCCGGTGCCCGATTTTGGACTAACAGTTTCCATCCCAAAAACTGCCAAGGCTTTCACCCATGTTACATCCGATGCCTGATTTCGTACTAACAGCATCCATCCCAGAAACTGGCAAGTCTATGACCCATGTCACATCCGGTGCCCGATTTAGGACTTACAGCTTGCATCCCAAAAACTGCCAAGCTTTCACCCATGTTACATCCGATTCCCGATTTCGTACTAGCAGCTTCCATCCCAAAAACTGGCAAGTTTATGACCCGTGTTACATCCGGTGCCCGATTTTGGACTAACAGCTTGCATCCCAAAAACTGCCAAGGCTTTCACCCATGTTACATCCGATGCCTGATTTCGTACTAGTAGCTTCTATCCCAAAAACTGGCAAGTCTATCACCCATGTTACATCCGGTGCCCGATTTCGGACTAACAGCTTCCATCCCAAAAATTGCCAAGTCTATCACCCATGTTACATCCGGTGCCTGATTTCGGACTAACAGCTTCCATCCGAAAAATTGCCAAGTCTATCACCCATGTTACATCCGGTGCCCGATTTCGGCATAACAGCTTCCACCCCAAAAACTGCCAAGTCTATCAGCTATGTTACATCCGGTGCCCTATTTTGGACTAACAGCTTCCATCCCAAAAACTGCCAGGTCTATCACCCATGTTACATCGGGTGCCCGATTTCAAACAAACAGCTTCCATCCCAAAAACTGCCACGTCTATCACCCATGTCACATCCGGTGCCCGATTTCTGATGATCAGTTTCTATCCCAAAAACTGCCAAGTCTATCACCTATGTTACATTCGGTGCCCGATTTCGGACTAACAGCTTCTATCCCAAAAACAGCCAAGTCTATCACCCATGTTACATCCGGTGCCCGATTTCGGCATAACAGCTTCCATCGCAAAAATTGCCAAGTCTATCACCCATGTTACATCCCGTGACTGTTTTCGGACAAACAGCTTACATCTCAAAAACTGCCAAGTCTATCTCCCATGTTACATCCGGTGCCCGATTTTGGACTAACAGTTTCCATCCCAAAAACTGCCAAGGCTTTCACCCATGTTACATCCGATGCCCGATTTCGTACTAACAGCATCCATCCCAGAAACTGGCAAGTCTATGACCCATGTTACATCCGGTGCCCGATTTAGGACTTACAGCTTGCATCCCAAAAACTGCCAAGGCTTTCACCCATGTTACATCCGATGCCCGATTTCGTACTAGCAGCTTCCATCCCAAAAACTGGCAAGTTTATGACCCGTGTTACATCCGGTGCCCGATTTTGGACTAACAGCTTGCATCCCAAAAACTGCCAAGGCTTTCACCCATGTTACATCCGATGCCCGATTTCGTACTAGCAGCTTCCATCCCAAAAACTGGCAAGTCTATCACCCATGTTACATCCGGTGCCCGATTTCGGACTAACAGCTTCCATCCCAAAAATTGCCAAGTCTATCACCCATGTTACATCCGGTGCCCGATTTCGGACTAACAGCTTCCATCCTAAAAATTGCCAAGTCTATCACCCATGTTACATCCGGTGCCCGATTTCGGACTAACAGCTTCCATCCCAAAAACTGCCAAGTCTATCAGCCATGTTACATCCGGCGCCCTATTTTCGACTAACAGCTTTCATCCCAAAAACTGCCAAGTCTATCACCCATGTTACATCCAGTGCCCGATTTCGGACTAACAGCTTCCATCCCAAAAACTGCCAAGTCTATCACCCATGCTACATCCGGTGCTCGATTTTCGACTAGCAGCTTTCATCCCAAAAACTGCCAAGTCTATCACCCACGTTACATCAGGTGCCCGATTTCGGCTTAATAGCTTCCATCCCAAAAACGGCCAAGTCTATCACCCATGTTACATCGGGTGCCCGATTTCAAACTAACAGCTTCCATCCCAAAAACAGCCACGTCTATCACCCATGTCACATCCGGTGCCCGATTTTCGACGAATAGTTTCTATCCCAAAAACTGCCAAGTCTATCACCCATGTTACATCTGGTGCCCGATTTCGGACTAACAGATTCCATCACAAAAACAGCCAAGTCTATCACCCATGTTACATCCGGTGCCCGATATCGGCATAACAGCTTCCATCCCAAAAATTGCCAAGTCTATCACCCATGTTACATCCCGTGATCGTTTTCGGACAAACAGCTTACATCCCAAAAACTGCCAAGTCTATCACCCATGTTACATCCGGTGCCCGATTTTGGACTAACAGTTTCCATCACAAAAACTGCCAAGGCTTTCACCCATGTTACATCCGATGCCCGATTTCGTAATAACAGCTTCCATCCCAAAAACTGCCATGTTTATCACCCGTGTTATATCCAGTGCCCGATTTTAGACTAACAGCTTCCATCCCAAAAACTGCCCAGTCTATCACCCATGTTACATCCGGTGCCCGATTTCGGACTAACAGCTTCCATCCAAAAAACTGCCAAGTCTATCACCCATGTTACATCCGGTGCTCGATTTCAGCATAGCAGCTTCGACCCCAAAAACTGCCAAGTCTATCATCCATGTTACATCCGGTACCCAATTTCGGACTAACAGCTTCCATCCAAAAAACTGCCAAGTCTATCACCCATGTTACATCCGGTGCCCGATTTCGGACTAACAGCTTCCATCCCAAAAATTGCCAAGTCTATCACCCATGTTACATCCGGTGCCCGATTTCGGACTAACAGCTTCCATCCCAAAAACTGCCAAGTCTATCACCCATGTTACATCCGGTGCCCGATTTCGGCATAACAGCTTCCATCCCAAAAACTGCCAAGTCTATCACCCATGTTACATCCGGTGCCCGATTTCGGACTAACAGCTTCCATCCCAAAAACTGCCAGTCTATCACCCATGTTACATCGGGTGCCCGATTTCGGACTAACAGCTTCCATCCCAAAAACTGCCAAGTCTATCACCCATGTTACATCCGGTGCCCGATTTCCGAATAACAGCTTCTATCCAAAAACTGCCAAGTCTATCACCCATGTTACATTCGGTGCCCGATTTCGGACTAACAGCTTCCATCCCAAAACAGCCAAGTCTATCACCCATGTTACATCCGGTGCCCGATTTCGGACTAACAGCTTCTATCCCAAAAATTGCCAAGTCTATCACCCATGTTACATTCCGTGCCCATTTCGGACTAACAGCTTCCATCCCAAAAACTGCCAAGTCTATCACCCATGTTACATCCGGTGCCCGATTTCGGACTAACAGTTTCCACCCAAAAACTGCCAAGTCTGTCACCCATGTTACATCCGATGCCCGATTTCGGACTAAAAACTTCCATCCCAAAACTGCTAATTCTATCACCCATGTTACATCCGGTGCCCGATTTAGGACTAACAACTTCCATCCCAAAAACTGCCAAGGCTTTCACCCATGTTACATCCGATGCCCGATTTCGTACTAGCAGCTTCCATCCCAAAAACTGGCAAGTCTATGACCCATGTTACATCCGGTGCCCGATTTAGGACTAACAGCTTGCATCCCAAAAACTGCCAAGGCTTTCACCCATGTTACATCCGATGCCCGATTTCGTACTAGCAGCTTCCATCCCAAAAACTGGCAAGTCTATCACCCATGTTACATCCGGTGCCCGATTTCGGACTAACAACTTCCATCCCAAAAATTGCCAAGTCTATCACCCATGTTACATCCGGTGCCCGATTTCGGACTAACAGCTTCCATCCTAAAAATTGCCAAGTCTATCACCCATGTTACATCCGGTGCCCGATTTCGGCATAACAGCTTCCACCCCAAAAACTGCCAAGTCTATCAGCCATGTTACATCCGGCGCCCTATTTCGGACTAACAGCTTCCATCCCAAAAACTGCCAAGTCTATCACCCATGTTACATCCAGTGCCCGATTTCGGACTAACAGCTTCCATCCCAAAAACTGCCAAGTCTATCACCCATGTTACATCCGGTGCCCGATTTCGACTAACAGCTTCCATCCCAAAAACTGCCAAGTCTATCACCCATGTTATATCCAGTGCCCGATTTCAGACTAATAGCTTCCATCCCAAAAACTGCCAAGTCTATCACCCATGTTACATCCGGAGCCCGATTTTCGACGATCAGTTTCTATCCCAAAAACTGCCAAGTCTATCACCCATGTTACATTCGGTGCCCGATTTCGCGCTAACAGCTTCCATCCCAAAAAGAGCCGAGTCTATCACCTATGTTACATCCGGTGCCCGATTTCGGAATAACAGCTTCCATCGCAAAAATTGCCAAGTCTATCACCCATGTTACATCCCGTGACTGTTTTCGGACAAACAGCTTACATCTCAAAAACTGCCAAGCCTATCACCCATGTTACATCCGATGCCCGATTTCGTACTAACAGCATCCAACCCAGAAATTGGCAAGTCTACGACCCATGTTACATCCGGTGCCCGATTTAGGACTAACAGCTTGCATCCCAAAAACTGCCAAGGCTTTCACCCATGTTACATCCGATGCCCGATTTCGTACTAGCAGCTTCCATCCCAAAAACTGGCAAGTCTATCACCCATGTTACATCTGGTGCCCGATTTCGGACTAACAACTTCCATCCCAAAAATTGCCAAGTCTATCACTCATGTTACATCCGGTGCCCGATTTCGGACTAACAGCTTCCATCCAAAAAATTGCCAAGTCTATCACCCATGTTACATCCGGTGCCCGATTTCGGCATAACAGCTTCCACCCCAAAAACTGCCAAGTCTATCAGCCATGTAACATCCAGCGCCCTATTTCGGACTAACAGCTTCCATCCCAAAAACTGCCAAGTCTATCACCCATGTTACATACGGTGCACGATTTTCAACTAGCAGCTTTCATCCCAAAAACTGCCAAGTCTATCACCCACGTTACATCCGGTGCCCGATTTCGGCATAACAACTTTGGTCCAAAAAACTGCCAAGTCTGTCCGCCAGGTTACATCCGGTGCCCGATTTCGGACTAACAGCTTCCATCCTAAACACTGCTAATTCTATCACCCATGTTACATCCGGTGCCCGATTTCGGGCTAACAACTTCCATCCTAAAAACTGCCAAGGCTTTCACCCATGTTACATCCGATGCCCGATTTCGTACTAGCAGCTTCCATCCCAAAAACTGGCAAATCTATGACCTATGTTACATCCGGTGCCCGATTTAGGACTAACAGCTTGCATCCCATAAACTGCCAAGGCTTTCACCCATGTTACATCCGATGCCCGATTTTGTACTAGCAGCTTCCATCCCAAAAACTGGCAAGTCTATCACCCATGTTACATCCGGTGCCCGATTTCTGACTAACAACTTCCATCCCAAAAATTGCCAAGTCTATCACCTATGTTACATCCGGTGCCCGATTTCGGACTAACACCTTCCATCCTAAAAATTGCCAAGTCTATCACCCATGTTACATCCGGTGCCCGATTTCGGCATAACAGCTTCCACCCCAAAAACTGCCAAGTCTATCAGCCATGTTACATCCGGCGCCCTATTTCGGACTAACAGCTTCCATCCTAAAAACTGCCAAGTCTATCACCCATGTTACATCCAGTGCCCCATTTCGGACTAACAGCTTCCATCCCTAAAACAGCCAAGTCTATCACCCATGTTACATCCGGTGCCGGATTTCGGCCTAACAGCTTCCATCCCAAAAAACGGCCAAGTCTATCACCCATGTTACATCGGGTGCTCGATTTAAAAAAGCAGCTTCCATCCCAAAAACTGCCACGTCTATCACCCATGTCACATCCGGAGCCCGATTTTCGACGATCAGTTTCTATCCCAAAAACTGCCAAGTCTATCACCCATGTTACATTCGGTGCCCGATTTCGCGCTAACAGCTTCCATCCCAAAAAGAGCCGAGTCTATCACCCATGTTACATCCGGTGCCCGATTTCGGAATAACAGCTTCCATCGCAAAAATTGCCAAGTCTATCACCCATGTTACATCCCGTGACTGTTTTCGGACAAACAGCTTACATCTCAAAAACTGCCAAGCCTATCACCCATGTTACATCCGATGCCCGATTTCGTACTAACAGCATCCAACCCAGAAACTGGCAAGTCTATGACCCATGTTACATCCGGTGCCCGATTTAGGACTAACAGCTTGCATCCCAAAAACTGCCAAGGCTTTCACCCATGTTACATCCGATGCCCAATTTCGTACTAGCAGCTTCCATCCCAAAAACTGGCAAGTCTATGACCCGTATTACATCCGGTGCCCGATTTCGTACTAGCAGCTTCCATCCCAAAAACTGGCAAGTCTATCACCCATGTTACATCTGGTGCCCGATTTCGGACTAACAACTTCCATCCCAAAAATTGCCAAGTCTATCACTCATGTTACATCCGGTGCCCGATTTCGGACTAACAGCTTCCATCCTAAAAATTGCCAAGTCTATCACCCATGTTACATCCGGTGCCCGATTTCGGCATAACAGCTTCCACCCCAAAAACTGCCAAGTCTATCAGCCATGTTACATCCGGCGCCCTATTTCGGACTAACAGCTTCCATCCCAAAAACTGCCAAGTCTATCACCCATGTTACATACGGTGCACGATTTTCGACTAGCAGCTTTCATCCCAAAAACTGCCAAGTCTATCACCCACGTTACATCCGGTGCCCGATTTCGGCTTAATAGCTTCCATCCCAAAAACGGCCAAGTCTATCACCCATGTTACATCGGGTGCCCGATTTCAAACTAACAGCTTCCATCCCAAAAACAGCCACGTCTATCACCCATGT
>NW_025215483.1:388960-404689 GCF_001659605.2 Manihot esculenta | reverse complement strand
GTAATATGGGTGATAGACTTGGCAGTTTTTGGGATGGAAGCTGTTAGCCCGAAATCGGGCACCGGATGTAACATGGGTGATAGACTTGGCAGTTTTTGGGATGGAAGCTGTTAGTCCGAAATCGGGCACCGAATGTAACATGGGCGATAGACTTGGCAGTTTTTGGGATGGAAGCTGTTAGTCCGAAATCGGGCACCGGATGTAACATGGGCGATAGACTTGGCAGTTTTTTGGATGGAAGCTGTTAGTCCGAAATCGGGCACCGGATGTAACATGGGTGATAGACTTGGCAGTTTTTGGGATGGAAGCTGTTAGTCCAAAATCGGGCACCGGATGTAACATGGGTGATAGACTTGGCAGTTTTTGGGATGGAAGCTGTTATGCCGAAATCGGGCACCGGATGTAACATGGGTGATAGACTTGGCAGTTTTTGGGATGGAAGCTGTTAGTCCGAAATCGGGCACCGGATGTAACATGGGTGATAGACTTGGCAGTTTTTGGGATGGAAGCTGTTAGTCCGAAATCGGGCACCGGATGTAACATGGGTGATAGACTTGGCAGTTTTTGGGATGGAAGCTGTTAGTCCGAAATCGGGCACCGGATGTAACATGGGCGATAGACTTGGCAGTTTTTTGGATGGAAGCTGTTATGCCGAAATCGGGCACCGGATGTAACATGGGTGATAGACTTGGCAGTTTTTGGGATGGAAGCTGTTAGTCCGAAATCGGGCACCGGATGTAACATGGGTGATAGACTTGGCAGTTTTTGGGATGGAAGCTGTTATGCCGAAATCGGGCACCGGATGTAACATGGGTGATAGACTTGGCAGTTTTTGGGATGGAAGCTGTTAGTCCGAAATCGGGCACCGGATGTAACATGGGTGATAGACTTGGCAGTTTTTGGGATGGAAGCTGTTATGCCGAAATCGGGCACCGGATGTAACATGGGTGATAGACTTGGCAGTTTTTGGGATGGAAGCTGTTATGCCGAAATCGGGCACCGGATGTAACATGGGTGATAGACTTGGCAGTTTTTGGGATGGAAGCTGTTAGTCCGAAAATCGGGCACCGGATGTAACATGGGTGATAGACTTGGCAGTTTTTGGGATGGAAGCTGTTAGTCCGAAATCGGGCACCGGATGTAACATGGGTGATAGACTTGGCAGTTTTTGGGATGGAAGCTGTTATGCCGAAATCGGGCACCGGATGTAACATGGGTGATAGACTTGGCAGTTTTTGGGATGGAAGCTGTTATGCCGAAATCGGGCACCGGATGTAACATGGGCGATAGACTTGGCAGTTTTTGGGATGGAAGCTGTTATGCCGAAATCGGGCACCGGATGTAACATGGGTGATAGACTTGGCAGTTTTTGGGATGGAAGCTGTTAGTCCGAAATCGGGCACCGGATGTAACATGGGTGATAGACTTGGCAGTTTTTGGGATGGAAGCTGTTATGCCGAAATCGGGCACCGGATGTAACATGGGTGATAGACTTGGCAGTTTTTGGGATGGAAGCTGTTAGTCCGAAATCGGGCACCGGATGTAACATGGGTGATAGACTTGGCAGTTTTTGGGATGGAAGCTGTTATGCCGAAATCGGGCACCGGATGTAACATGGGTGATAGACTTGGCAGTTTTTGGGATGGAAGCTGTTATGCCGAAATCGGGCACCGGATGTAACATGGGTGATAGACTTGGCAGTTTTTGGGATGGAAGCTGTTAGTCCGAAATCGGGCACCGGATGTAACATGGGTGATAGACTTGGCAGTTTTGGGATGGAAGCTGTTATGCCGAAATCGGGCACCGGATGTAACATGGGTGATAGACTTGGCAGTTTTTGGGATGGAAGCTGTTATGCCGAAATCGGGCACCGGATGTAACATGGGTGATAGACTTGGCAGTTTTTGGGATGGAAGCTGTTAGTCCGAAATCGGGCACCGGATGTAACATGGGTGATAGACTTGGCAGTTTTTGGGATGGAAGCTGTTAGTCCGAAATCGGGCACCGGATGTAACATGGGTGATAGACTTGGCAGTTTTTGGGATGGAAGCTGTTAGTCCGAAATCGGGCACGGATGTAACATGGGTGATAGACTTGGCAGTTTTTGGGATGGAAGCTGTTATGCCGAAATCGGGCACCGGATGTAACATGGGTGATAGACTTGGCAGTTTTTGGGATGGAAGCTGTTAGTCCGAAATCGGGCACCGGATGTAACATGGGTGATAGACTTGGCAGTTTTTGGGATGGAAGCTGTTAGTCCGAAATCGGGCACCGGATGTAACATGGGTGATAGACTTGGCAGTTTTTGGGATGGAAGCTGTTATGCCGAAATCGGGCACCGGATGTAACATGGGTGATAGACTTGGCAGTTTTTGGGATGGAAGCTGTTATGCCGAAATCGGGCACCGGATGTAACATGGGTGATAGACTTGGCAGTTTTTGGGATGGAAGCTGTTATGCCGAAATCGGGCACCGGATGTAACATGGGTGATAGACTTGGCAGTTTTTGGGATGGAAGCTGTTAGTCCGAAATCGGGCACCGGATGTAACATGGGTGATAGACTTGGCAGTTTTTGGGATGGAAGCTGTTAGTCCGAAATCGGGCACCGGATGTAACATGGGTGATAGACTTGGCAGTTTTTGGGATGGAAGCTGTTAGTCCGAAATCGGGCACCGGATGTAACATGGGTGATAGACTTGGCAGTTTTTGGGATGGAAGCTGTTATGCCGAAATCGGGCACCGGATGTAACATGGGTGATAGACTTGGCAGTTTTTGGGATGGAAGCTGTTAGTCCGAAATCGGGCACCGGATGTAACATGGGTGATAGACTTGGCAGTTTTTGGGATGGAAGCTGTTATGCCGAAATCGGGCACCGGATGTAACATGGGTGATAGACTTGGCAGTTTTTGGGATGGAAGCTGTTAGTCCGAAATCGGGCACCGGATGTAACATGGGTGATAGACTTGGCAGTTTTTGGGATGGAAGCTGTTATGCCGAAATCGGGCACCGGATGTAACATGGGTGATAGACTTGGCAGTTTTTGGGATGGAAGCTGTTAGTCCGAAATCGGGCACCGGATGTAACATGGGTGATAGACTTGGCAGTTTTTGGGATGGAAGCTGTTAGTCCGAAATCGGGCACCGGATGTAACATGGGTGATAGACTTGGCAGTTTTTGGGATGGAAGCTGTTAGTCCGAAATCGGGCACCGGATGTAACATGGGTGATAGACTTGGCAGTTTTTGGGATGGAAGCTGTTAGTCCGAAATCGGGCACCGGATGTAACATGGGTGATAGACTTGGCAGTTTTTGGGATGGAAGCTGTTATGCCGAAATCGGGCACCGGATG
The DNA here is from genome assembly GCF_001659605.2 of Manihot esculenta. Classification (NCBI taxonomy): domain Eukaryota; kingdom Viridiplantae; phylum Streptophyta; class Magnoliopsida; order Malpighiales; family Euphorbiaceae; genus Manihot; species Manihot esculenta. Next base: position 401,339 of record NW_025215483.1, on the reverse strand, counting down.
TAACATGGGTGATAGACTTGGCAGTTTTTGGGATGGAAGCTGTTATGCCGAAATCGGGCACCGGATGTAACATGGGTGATAGACTTGGCAGTTTTTGGGATGGAAGCTGTTAGTCCGAAATCGGGCACCGGATGTAACATGGGCGATAGACTTGGCAGTTTTTGGGATGGAAGCTGTTAGCCGAAATCGGGCACCGGATGTAACATGGGCGATAGACTTGGCAGTTTTTGGGATGGAAGCTGTTAGTCCGAAATCGGGCACCGGATGTAACATGGGTGATAGACTTGGCAGTTTTTGGGATGGAAGCTGTTAGTCCGAAATCGGGCACCGGATGTAACATGGGTGATAGACTTGGCAGTTTTTGGGATGGAAGCTGTTATGCCGAAATCGGGCACCGGATGTAACATGGGTGATAGACTTGGCAGTTTTTGGGATGGAAGCTGTTATGCCGAAATCGGGCACCGGATGTAACATGGGTGATAGACTTGGCAGTTTTTGGGATGGAAGCTGTTATGCCGAAATCGGGCACCGATGTAACATGGGCGATAGACTTGGCAGTTTTTGGGATGGAAGCTGTTAGTCCGAAATCGGGCACCGGATGTAACATGGGTGATAGACTTGGCAGTTTTTGGGATGGAAGCTGTTAGTCCGAAATCGGGCACCGGATGTAACATGGGTGATAGACTTGGCAGTTTTTGGGATGGAAGCTGTTAGTCCGAAATCGGGCACCGGATGTAACATGGGTGATAGACTTGGCAGTTTTTGGGATGGAAGCTGTTATGCCGAAATCGGGCACCGGATGTAACATGGGTGATAGACTTGGCAGTTTTTGGGATGGAAGCTGTTATGCCGAAATCGGGCACCGGATGTAACATGGGTGATAGACTTGGCAGTTTTTGGGATGGAAGCTGTTAGTCCGAAATCGGGCACCGGATGTAACATGGGCGATAGACTTGGCAGTTTTTGGGATGGAAGCTGTTATGCCGAAATCGGGCACCGGATGTAACATGGGTGATAGACTTGGCAGTTTTTGGGATGGAAGCTGTTAGTCCGAAATCGGGCACCGGATGTAACATGGGTGATAGACTTGGCAGTTTTTGGGATGGAAGCTGTTAGTCCGAAATCGGGCACCGGATGTAACATGGGTGATAGACTTGGCAGTTTTTGGGATGGAAGCTGTTAGTCCGAAATCGGGCACCGGATGTAACATGGGTGATAGACTTGGCAGTTTTTGGGATGGAAGCTGTTATGCCGAAATCGGGCACCGGATGTAACATGGGTGATAGACTTGGCAGTTTTTGGGATGGAAGCTGTTATGCCGAAATCGGGCACCGGATGTAACATGGGTGATAGACTTGGCAGTTTTTGGGATGGAAGCTGTTATGCCGAAATCGGGCACCGGATGTAACATGGGTGATAGACTTGGCAGTTTTTGGGATGGAAGCTGTTATGCCGAAATCGGGCACCGGATGTAACATGGGTGATAGACTTGGCAGTTTTTGGGATGGAAGCTGTTAGTCCGAAATCGGGCACCGGATGTAACATGGGGATAGACTTGGCAGTTTTTGGGATGGAAGCTGTTATGCCGAAATCGGGCACCGGATGTAACATGGGTGATAGACTTGGCAGTTTTTGGGATGGAAGCTGTTATGCCGAAATCGGGCACCGGATGTAACATGGGTGATAGACTTGGCAGTTTTTGGGATGGAAGCTGTTATGCCGAAATCGGGCACCGGATGTAACATGGGTGATAGACTTGGCAGTTTTTGGGATGGAAGCTGTTAGTCCAAAATCGGGCACCGGATGTAACATGGGTGATAGACTTGGCAGTTTTTGGGATGGAAGCTGTTATGCCGAAATCGGGCACCGGATGTAACATGGGTGATAGACTTGGCAGTTTTTGGGATGGAAGCTGTTAGTCCGAAATCGGGCACCGGATGTAACATGGGTGATAGACTTGGCAGTTTTTGGGATGGAAGCTGTTAGTCCGAAATCGGGCACCGGATGTAACATGGGTGATAGACTTGGCAGTTTTTGGGATGGAAGCTGTTATGCCGAAATCGGGCACCGGATGTAACATGGGTGATAGACTTGGCAGTTTTTGGGATGGAAGCTGTTATGCCGAAATCGGGCACCGGATGTAACATGGGTGATAGACTTGGCAGTTTTTGGGATGGAAGCTGTTAGCCGAAATCGGGCACCGGATGTAACATGGGTGATAGACTTGGCAGTTTTTGGGATGGAAGCTGTTATGCCGAAATCGGGCACCGGATGTAACATGGGTGATAGACTTGGCAGTTTTTGGGATGGAAGCTGTTATGCCGAAATCGGGCACCGGATGTAACATGGGTGATAGACTTGGCAGTTTTTGGGATGGAAGCTGTTAGTCCGAAATCGGGCACCGGATGTAACATGGGTGATAGACTTGGCAGTTTTTGGGATGGAAGCTGTTAGTCCGAAATCGGGCACCGGATGTAACATGGGTGATAGACTTGGCAGTTTTTGGGATGGAAGCTGTTAGTCCGAAATCGGGCACCGGATGTAACATGGGTGATAGACTTGGCAGTTTTTGGGATGGAAGCTGTTATGCCGAAATCGGGCACCGGATGTAACATGGGTGATAGACTTGGCAGTTTTTGGGATGGAAGCTGTTATGCCGAAATCGGGCACCGGATGTAACATGGGCGATAGACTTGGCAGTTTTTGGGATGGAAGCTGTTAGTCCGAAATCGGGCACCGGATGTAACATGGGTGATAGACTTGGCAGTTTTTGGGATGGAAGCTGTTAGTCCGAAATCGGGCACCGGATGTAACATGGGTGATAGACTTGGCAGTTTTTGGGATGGAAGCTGTTATGCCGAAATCGGGCACCGGATGTAACATGGGTGATAGACTTGGCAGTTTTTGGGATGGAAGCTGTTAGCCGAAATCGGGCACCGGATGTAACATGGGTGATAGACTTGGCAGTTTTTGGGATGGAAGCTGTTAGTCCGAAATCGGGCACCGGATGTAACATGGGTGATAGACTTGGCAGTTTTTGGGATGGAAGCTGTTAGTCCGAAATCGGGCACCGGATGTAACATGGGTGATAGACTTGGCAGTTTTTGGATGGAAGCTGTTAGTCCGAAATCGGGCACCGGATGTAACATGGGTGATAGACTTGGCAGTTTTTGGGATGGAAGCTGTTATGCCGAAATCGGGCACCGGATGTAACATGGGTGATAGACTTGGCAGTTTTTGGGATGGAAGCTGTTAGTCCGAAATCGGGCACCGGATGTAACATGGGTGATAGACTTGGCAGTTTTTGGGATGGAAGCTGTTATGCCGAAATCGGGCACCGGATGTAACATGGGTGATAGACTTGGCAGTTTTTGGGATGGAAGCTGTTATGCCGAAATCGGGCACCGGATGTAACATGGGTGATAGACTTGGCAGTTTTTGGGATGGAAGCTGTTATGCCGAAATCGGGCACCGGATGTAACATGGGTGATAGACTTGGCAGTTTTTGGGATGGAAGCTGTTAGTCCGAAATCGGGCACCGGATGTAACATGGGTGATAGACTTGGCAGTTTTTGGGATGGAAGCTGTTATGCCGAAATCGGGCACCGGATGTAACATGGGTGATAGACTTGGCAGTTTTTGGGATGGAAGCTGTTATGCCGAAATCGGGCACCGGATGTAACATGGGTGATAGACTTGGCAGTTTTTGGGATGGAAGCTGTTAGTCCGAAATCGGGCACCGGATGTAACATGGGTGATAGACTTGGCAGTTTTTGGGATGGAAGCTGTTATGCCGAAATCGGGCACCGGATGTAACATGGGTGATAGACTTGGCAGTTTTTGGGATGGAAGCTGTTATGCCGAAATCGGGCACCGGATGTAACATGGGTGATAGACTTGGCAGTTTTTGGGATGGAAGCTGTTATGCCGAAATCGGGCACCGGATGTAACATGGGTGATAGACTTGGCAGTTTTTGGGATGGAAGCTGTTATGCCGAAATCGGGCACCGGATGTAACATGGGTGATAGACTTGGCAGTTTTTGGGATGGAAGCTGTTATGCCGAAATCGGGCACCGGATGTAACATGGGTGATAGACTTGGCAGTTTTTGGGATGGAAGCTGTTATGCCGAAATCGGGCACCGGATGTAACATGGGTGATAGACTTGGCAGTTTTTGGGATGGAAGCTGTTATGCCGAAATCGGGCACCGGATGTAACATGGGTGATAGACTTGGCAGTTTTTGGGATGGAAGCTGTTAGTCCGAAATCGGGCACCGGATGTAACATGGGTGATAGACTTGGCAGTTTTTGGGATGGAAGCTGTTAGTCCGAAATCGGGCACCGGATGTAACATGGGTGATAGACTTGGCAGTTTTTGGGATGGAAGCTGTTAGTCCGAAATCGGGCACCGGATGTAACATGGGTGATAGACTTGGCAGTTTTTGGGATGGAAGCTGTTATGCCGAAATCGGGCACCGGATGTAACATGGGTGATAGACTTGGCAGTTTTTGGGATGGAAGCTGTTATGCCGAAATCGGGCACCGGATGTAACATGGGTGATAGACTTGGCAGTTTTTGGGATGGAAGCTGTTAGTCCGAAATCGGGCACCGGATGTAACATGGGTGATAGACTTGGCAGTTTTTGGGATGGAAGCTGTTATGCCGAAATCGGGCACCGGATGTAACATGGGTGATAGACTTGGCAGTTTTTGGGATGGAAGCTGTTATGCCGAAATCGGGCACCGGATGTAACATGGGTGATAGACTTGGCAGTTTTTGGGATGGAAGCTGTTAGTCCGAAATCGGGCACCGGATGTAACATGGGTGATAGACTTGGCAGTTTTTGGGATGGAAGCTGTTAGTCCGAAATCGGGCACCGGATGTAACATGGGTGATAGACTTGGCAGTTTTTGGGATGGAAGCTGTTATGCCGAAATCGGGCACCGGATGTAACATGGGTGATAGACTTGGCAGTTTTTGGGATGGAAGCTGTTATGCCGAAATCGGGCACCGGATGTAACATGGGTGATAGACTTGGCAGTTTTTGGGATGGAAGCTGTTAGTCCGAAATCGGGCACCGGATGTAACATGGGTGATAGACTTGGCAGTTTTTGGGATGGAAGCTGTTATGCCGAAATCGGGCACCGGATGTAACATGGGTGATAGACTTGGCAGTTTTTGGGATGGAAGCTGTTATGCCGAAATCGGGCACCGGATGTAACATGGGTGATAGACTTGGCAGTTTTTGGGATGGAAGCTGTTAGTCCGAAATCGGGCACCGGATGTAACATGGGTGATAGACTTGGCAGTTTTTGGGATGGAAGCTGTTAGTCCGAAATCGGGCACCGGATGTAACATGGGTGATAGACTTGGCAGTTTTTGGGATGGAAGCTGTTATGCCGAAATCGGGCACCGGATGTAACATGGGTGATAGACTTGGCAGTTTTTGGGATGGAAGCTGTTATGCCGAAATCGGGCACCGGATGTAACATGGGTGATAGACTTGGCAGTTTTTGGGATGGAAGCTGTTATGCCGAAATCGGGCACCGGATGTAACATGGGTGATAGACTTGGCAGTTTTTGGGATGGAAGCTGTTAGTCCGAAATCGGGCACCGGATGTAACATGGGTGATAGACTTGGCAGTTTTTGGGATGGAAGCTGTTATGCCGAAATCGGGCACCGGATGTAACATGGGTGATAGACTTGGCAGTTTTTGGGATGGAAGCTGTTATGCCGAAATCGGGCACCGGATGTAACATGGGTGATAGACTTGGCAGTTTTTGGGATGGAAGCTGTTATGCCGAAATCGGGCACCGGATGTAACATGGGTGATAGACTTGGCAGTTTTTGGGATGGAAGCTGTTATGCCGAAATCGGGCACCGGATGTAACATGGGTGATAGACTTGGCAGTTTTTGGGATGGAAGCTGTTATGCCGAAATCGGGCACCGGATGTAACATGGGTGATAGACTTGGCAGTTTTTGGGATGGAAGCTGTTATGCCGAAATCGGGCACCGGATGTAACATGGGTGATAGACTTGGCAGTTTTTGGGATGGAAGCTGTTATGCCGAAATCGGGCACCGGATGTAACATGGGTGATAGACTTGGCAGTTTTTGGGATGGAAGCTGTTATGCCGAAATCGGGCACCGGATGTAACATGGGTGATAGACTTGGCAGTTTTTGGATGGAAGCTGTTATGCCGAAATCGGGCACCGGATGTAACATGGGTGATAGACTTGGCAGTTTTTGGGATGGAAGCTGTTAGTCCAAAATCGGGCACCGGATGTAACATGGGTGATAGACTTGGCAGTTTTTGGGATGGAAGCTGTTATGCCGAAATCGGGCACCGGATGTAACATGGGTGATAGACTTGGCAGTTTTTGGGATGGAAGCTGTTAGTCCGAAATCGGGCACCGGATGTAACATGGGTGATAGACTTGGCAGTTTTTGGGATGGAAGCTGTTAGTCCGAAATCGGGCACCGGATGTAACATGGGTGATAGACTTGGCAGTTTTTGGGATGGAAGCTGTTATGCCGAAATCGGGCACCGGATGTAACATGGGTGATAGACTTGGCAGTTTTTGGGATGGAAGCTGTTATGCCGAAATCGGGCACCGGATGTAACATGGGTGATAGACTTGGCAGTTTTTGGGATGGAAGCTGTTATGCCGAAATCGGGCACCGGATGTAACATGGGTGATAGACTTGGCAGTTTTTGGGATGGAAGCTGTTATGCCGAAATCGGGCACCGGATGTAACATGGGTGATAGACTTGGCAGTTTTTGGGATGGAAGCTGTTAGTCCGAAATCGGGCACCGGATGTAACATGGGCGATAGACTTGGCAGTTTTTGGGATGGAAGCTGTTAGTCCGAAATCGGGCACCGGATGTAACATGGGTGATAGACTTGGCAGTTTTTGGGATGGAAGCTGTTATGCCGAAATCGGGCACCGGATGTAACATGGGTGATAGACTTGGCAGTTTTTGGGATGGAAGCTGTTAGTCCGAAATCGGGCACCGGATGTAACATGGGTGATAGACTTGGCAGTTTTTGGGATGGAAGCTGTTAGTCCGAAATCGGGCACCGGATGTAACATGGGTGATAGACTTGGCAGTTTTTGGGATGGAAGCTGTTATGCCGAAATCGGGCACCGGATGTAACATGGGTGATAGACTTGGCAGTTTTTGGGATGGAAGCTGTTATGCCGAAATCGGGCACCGGATGTAACATGGGTGATAGACTTGGCAGTTTTTGGGATGGAAGCTGTTAGTCCGAAATCGGGCACCGGATGTAACATGGGTGATAGACTTGGCAGTTTTTGGGATGGAAGCTGTTATGCCGAAATCGGGCACCGGATGTAACATGGGTGATAGACTTGGCAGTTTTTGGGATGGAAGCTGTTAGTCCGAAATCGGGCACCGGATGTAACATGGGTGATAGACTTGGCAGTTTTTGGGATGGAAGCTGTTATGCCGAAATCGGGCACCGGATGTAACATGGGTGATAGACTTGGCAGTTTTTGGGATGGAAGCTGTTATGCCGAAATCGGGCACCGGATGTAACATGGGTGATAGACTTGGCAGTTTTTGGGATGGAAGCTGTTAGTCCGAAATCGGGCACCGGATGTAACATGGGTGATAGACTTGGCAGTTTTTGGGATGGAAGCTGTTATGCCGAAATCGGGCACCGGATGTAACATGGGTGATAGACTTGGCAGTTTTTGGGATGGAAGCTGTTATGCCGAAATCGGGCACCGGATGTAACATGGGTGATAGACTTGGCAGTTTTTGGGATGGAAGCTGTTATGCCGAAATCGGGCACCGGATGTAACATGGGTGATAGACTTGGCAGTTTTTGGGATGGAAGCTGTTAGTCCAAAATCGGGCACCGGATGTAACATGGGTGATAGACTTGGCAGTTTTTGGGATGGAAGCTGTTAGTCCGAAATCGGGCACCGGATGTAACATGGGTGATAGACTTGGCAGTTTTTGGGATGGAAGCTGTTATGCCGAAATCGGGCACCGGATGTAACATGGGTGATAGACTTGGCAGTTTTTGGGATGGAAGCTGTTAGTCCGAAATCGGGCACCGGATGTAACATGGGTGATAGACTTGGCAGTTTTTGGGATGGAAGCTGTTATGCCGAAATCGGGCACCGGATGTAACATGGGTGATAGACTTGGCAGTTTTTGGGATGGAAGCTGTTATGCCGAAATCGGGCACCGGATGTAACATGGGTGATAGACTTGGCAGTTTTTGGGATGGAAGCTGTTATGCCGAAATCGGGCACCGGATGTAACATGGGTGATAGACTTGGCAGTTTTTGGGATGGAAGCTGTTAGTCCGAAATCGGGCACCGGATGTAACATGGGTGATAGACTTGGCAGTTTTTGGGATGGAAGCTGTTAGTCCGAAATCGGGCACCGGATGTAACATGGGTGATAGACTTGGCAGTTTTTGGGATGGAAGCTGTTAGTCCGAAATCGGGCACCGGATGTAACATGGGTGATAGACTTGGCAGTTTTTGGGATGGAAGCTGTTATGCCGAAATCGGGCACCGGATGTAACATGGGTGATAGACTTGGCAGTTTTTGGGATGGAAGCTGTTATGCCGAAATCGGGCACCGGATGTAACATGGGTGATAGACTTGGCAGTTTTTGGGATGGAAGCTGTTAGTCCGAAATCGGGCACCGGATGTAACATGGGTGATAGACTTGGCAGTTTTTGGGATGGAAGCTGTTATGCCGAAATCGGGCACCGGATGTAACATGGGTGATAGACTTGGCAGTTTTTGGGATGGAAGCTGTTAGTCCGAAATCGGGCACCGGATGTAACATGGGTGATAGACTTGGCAGTTTTTGGGATGGAAGCTGTTAGTCCGAAATCGGGCACCGGATGTAACATGGGTGATAGACTTGGCAGTTTTTGGGATGGAAGCTGTTAGTCCGAAATCGGGCACCGGATGTAACATGGGTGATAGACTTGGCAGTTTTTGGGATGGAAGCTGTTATGCCGAAATCGGGCACCGGATGTAACATGGGTGATAGACTTGGCAGTTTTTGGGATGGAAGCTGTTATGCCGAAATCGGGCACCGGATGTAACATGGGTGATAGACTTGGCAGTTTTTGGGATGGAAGCTGTTATGCCGAAATCGGGCACCGGATGTAACATGGGTGATAGACTTGGCAGTTTTTGGGATGGAAGCTGTTAGTCCGAAATCGGGCACCGGATGTAACATGGGTGATAGACTTGGCAGTTTTTGGGATGGAAGCTGTTATGCCGAAATCGGGCACCGGATGTAACATGGGTGATAGACTTGGCAGTTTTTGGGATGGAAGCTGTTATGCCGAAATCGGGCACCGGATGTAACATGGGTGATAGACTTGGCAGTTTTTGGGATGGAAGCTGTTAGTCCGAAATCGGGCACCGGATGTAACATGGGTGATAGACTTGGCAGTTTTTGGGATGGAAGCTGTTATGCCGAAATCGGGCACCGGATGTAACATGGGTGATAGACTTGGCAGTTTTTGGGATGGAAGCTGTTATGCCGAAATCGGGCACCGGATGTAACATGGGTGATAGACTTGGCAGTTTTTGGGATGGAAGCTGTTAGTCCGAAATCGGGCACCGGATGTAACATGGGTGATAGACTTGGCAGTTTTTGGGATGGAAGCTGTTAGTCCGAAATCGGGCACCGGATGTAACATGGGTGATAGACTTGGCAGTTTTTGGGATGGAAGCTGTTATGCCGAAATCGGGCACCGGATGTAACATGGGTGATAGACTTGGCAGTTTTTGGGATGGAAGCTGTTATGCCGAAATCGGGCACCGGATGTAACATGGGTGATAGACTTGGCAGTTTTTGGATGGAAGCTGTTAGTCCGAAATCGGGCACCGGATGTAACATGGGTGATAGACTTGGCAGTTTTTGGGATGGAAGCTGTTAGTCCGAAATCGGGCACCGGATGTAACATGGGTGATAGACTTGGCAGTTTTTGGGATGGAAGCTGTTATGCCGAAATCGGGCACCGGATGTAACATGGGTGATAGACTTGGCAGTTTTTGGGATGGAAGCTGTTATGCCGAAATCGGGCACCGGATGTAACATGGGTGATAGACTTGGCAGTTTTTGGGATGGAAGCTGTTAGTCCGAAATCGGGCACCGGATGTAACATGGGTGATAGACTTGGCAGTTTTTGGGATGGAAGCTGTTATGCCGAAATCGGGCACCGGATGTAACATGGGTGATAGACTTGGCAGTTTTTGGGATGGAAGCTGTTAGTCCGAAATCGGGCACCGGATGTAACATGGGTGATAGACTTGGCAGTTTTTGGGATGGAAGCTGTTAGTCCGAAATCGGGCACCGGATGTAACATGGGTGATAGACTTGGCAGTTTTTGGGATGGAAGCTGTTATGCCGAAATCGGGCACCGGATGTAACATGGGTGATAGACTTGGCAGTTTTTGGGATGGAAGCTGTTATGCCGAAATCGGGCACCGGATGTAACATGGGTGATAGACTTGGCAGTTTTTGGGATGGAAGCTGTTAGTCCGAAATCGGGCACCGGATGTAACATGGGTGATAGACTTGGCAGTTTTTGGGATGGAAGCTGTTAGCCGAAATCGGGCACCGGATGTAACATGGGTGATAGACTTGGCAGTTTTTGGGATGGAAGCTGTTAGTGCCGAAATCGGGCACCGGATGTAACATGGGTGATAGACTTGGCAGTTTTTGGGATGGAAGCTGTTAGTCCGAAATCGGGCACCGGATGTAACATGGGTGATAGACTTGGCAGTTTTTGGGATGGAAGCTGTTAGCCGAAATCGGGCACCGGATGTAACATGGGTGATAGACTTGGCAGTTTTTGGGATGGAAGCTGTTAGTCCGAAATCGGGCACCGGATGTAACATGGGTGATAGACTTGGCAGTTTTTGGGATGGAAGCTGTTAGTCCGAAATCGGGCACCGGATGTAACATGGGTGATAGACTTGGCAGTTTTTGGGATGGAAGCTGTTAGTCCGAAATCGGGCACCGGATGTAACATGGGTGATAGACTTGGCAGTTTTTGGGATGGAAGCTGTTATGCCGAAATCGGGCACCGGATGTAACATGGGTGATAGACTTGGCAGTTTTTGGGATGGAAGCTGTTATGCCGAAATCGGGCACCGGATGTAACATGGGTGATAGACTTGGCAGTTTTTGGGATGGAAGCTGTTATGCCGAAATCGGGCACCGGATGTAACATGGGTGATAGACTTGGCAGTTTTTGGGATGGAAGCTGTTATGCCGAAATCGGGCACCGGATGTAACATGGGTGATAGACTTGGCAGTTTTTGGGATGGAAGCTGTTAGTCCGAAATCGGGCACCGGATGTAACATGGGTGATAGACTTGGCAGTTTTTGGGATGGAAGCTGTTAGTCCGAAATCGGGCACCGGATGTAACATGGGTGATAGACTTGGCAGTTTTTGGGATGGAAGCTGTTATGCCGAAATCGGGCACCGGATGTAACATGGGTGATAGACTTGGCAGTTTTTGGGATGGAAGCTGTTATGCCGAAATCGGGCACCGGATGTAACATGGGTGATAGACTTGGCAGTTTTTGGGATGGAAGCTGTTAGTCCGAAATCGGGCACCGGATGTAACATGGGCGATAGACTTGGCAGTTTTTGGGATGGAAGCTGTTAGTCCGAAATCGGGCACCGGATGTAACATGGGCGATAGACTTGGCAGTTTTTGGGATGGAAGCTGTTATGCCGAAATCGGGCACCGGATGTAACATGGGTGATAGACTTGGCAGTTTTTGGGATGGAAGCTGTTATGCCGAAATCGGGCACCGGATGTAACATGGGTGATAGACTTGGCAGTTTTTGGGATGGAAGCTGTTAGTCCGAAATCGGGCACCGGATGTAACATGGGTGATAGACTTGGCAGTTTTTGGGATGGAAGCTGTTAGTCCGAAATCGGGCACCGGATGTAACATGGGTGATAGACTTGGCAGTTTTTGGGATGGAAGCTGTTATGCCGAAATCGGGCACCGGATGTAACATGGGTGATAGACTTGGCAGTTTTTGGGATGGAAGCTGTTATGCCGAAATCGGGCACCGGATGTAACATGGGTGATAGACTTGGCAGTTTTTGGGATGGAAGCTGTTAGTCCGAAATCGGGCACCGGATGTAACATGGGTGATAGACTTGGCAGTTTTTGGGATGGAAGCTGTTAGTCCGAAATCGGGCACCGGATGTAACATGGGTGATAGACTTGGCAGTTTTTGGGATGGAAGCTGTTAGTCCGAAATCGGGCACCGGATGTAACATGGGTGATAGACTTGGCAGTTTTTGGAATAGAAGCTGTTATGCCGAAATCAGGCA
>NW_025215483.1:368998-387960 GCF_001659605.2 Manihot esculenta | reverse complement strand
GACCGATTTCGGCATAACAGCTTCCGTCCCAAAAACTGCCAAGTCTATCACCTATGTTACATCCGGTGCCCGATTTCGGACTAACAGCTTCCATCCAAAAAACTGCCAAGTGTTTCACCCGTGTTATATCCCGTGCCCGATTTCGGACTAACAGCTTCCATCCCCAAAATGGCTAAATCTATCACCCATGTTACCTCCGTTGTCCGATTTTGGACTAACAGCTTCCATCCCAAAAACAGCCAAGTCTATCACACATGTTACATCTGGTGCCCAATTTCGGACTAACAGCTTCCAACCCAAAAGCAGCGAAGTATATCACCCATGTTACATCCGTTGCCCGATTTCGGCATAAGAGCTTCCACCCCAAAAACTGCCAAGTCTATTAGCCATGTTACATCCGGTATCCCATTTCGGACTAACAGCTTCCATCCCAAAAACTGCCAACTCTATCACCCATGTTACATCCGGTGCCCGATTTCGGCATAACGGCTTCCATCCCAAAAACTGCCAAGTCTATCACCAATGTTACATCCGGTGCCCGATTTCGGACTAACAGCTTCCATCCAAAAAACTGCCAAGTGTTTCACCCGTGTTACATCCCGTGCCCGATTTCGGACTAACAACTTCCATCCCCAAAATTGCTAAATCTATCACCCGTGTTACCTCCGTTGCCCGATTTTAGACTAACAGCTTCCATCCCAAAAACAGCCAAGTCTATCACACATGTTACATCTGGTGCCCAATTTCGGACTAACAGCTTCCAACCCAAAAGCAGCGAAGTATATCACCCATGTTACATCCGTTGCCCGATTTCGGCATAAGAGCTTCCACCCCAAAAACTGCCAAGTCTATTAGCCATGTTACATCCGGTATCCCATTTCGGACTAACAGCTTCCATCCCAAAAACTGCCAACTCTATCACCCATGTTACATCCGGTGCCCGATTTCGGCATAACGGCTTCCATCCCAAAAACTACCAAGTCTATCTCCCATGTTACATCCGGTGCCCGATTCAAACTAACAGCTTCCATCCCAAAAACAGCCAAGTCTATCACCCATGTTACATCCGGTGCCCGATTTCGGCATAACAGCTTCCATCCCAAAAACTGCCAAGTCTATCACCCATGTTACATCTGATGCCCGATTTTGGGCTAACAGCTTCCATCCAAAAAATAGCCAAGTCTATCACCCATGTAACGTCCCGTACACGATTTCGGACTAATAGCTTCCATCCCAAAAATAGCAAAGTCTATCACCCATATTACATCCGGTGCCCGATATCGTCACAATAGTTTTCATCCCAAAAACTACTAAGTCTATCACCCTTGTTACATCCGGTGCCCGATTTCGTACTAACAGCTTCCATCCCAAAAACTGCCAAGTCTATCACCCTTGTTACATCCGGTGCCCGATTTCGTACTAACAGCTTCCATCCCAAAAACTGCCAAGTCTATCACCCATGTTACTTCCGATGCCTGATTTCGGCATAACAGCTTCCACCCCAAAAACTGCCAAGTCTATCAGCCATGTTACATCCGGTGCCCAATTTTGGACTAACAGATTCCATCACAAAAACTGCCAAGTCTATCACCCATGTTACATCCAGTGCCCGATTTCGGCATAGCAGCTTCCATCCCAAAAACTGCCAAGTCTATCACCCATGTTACATCCGATGCCCGATTTCGGGCTAACAGCTTCCATCCCAAAAACAACCAAGTCTATCACCCATGTTACCTCTGTTGCCCGATTTCAGACTAACAGCTTCAATACCAAAAATAGCCAAGTCTAACACCCATGTAACATCCGGTGCCCGATTTCGGCATAACAGCTTTCATCCCGAAAACAGCCAAGTCTATCACCCATGTTGCATCCGATGCCCGATTTTGGACTAACAGCTTCCATCCAAAAAACTTCCAAGTCTTTCACCCATGTTACATCCTGTGCCCGAGTTCGGACTAACAGCTTCCATCCCCAAAATTGCTAAATCTATCACCCATGTTACCTCCGTTGCCTGATTTTGGTTAAGCTTCCATCCCAAAAACAGCCAAGTTCATCACACATGTTACATCCGGTACCCAATTTCGGACTAACAGCTTCCATTCCAAAAGCAGCCAAGTATATCACCTATGTTACAGCACTTGCTCGATTTCGGCATAACAGCTTCCACCCCAAAAACTGCCAAGTCTATCAGCCATGTTACATCCGGTATCCCATTTCGGACTAACAGCTTCCATCCCAAAAACTGCCAAGTCTATCACCCATGTTACATCCGGTACCCGATTTCGGCATAACAGCTTCCATCCCAAAAACTGCCAAGTCTATCACCCATGTTACATCCGATGCCCGATTTTGGGCTAACAGCTTCCATCCCAAAAACAGCCAAGTCTATCGCCCATGTTATGTCCGGTACCCGATTTCGGACTAATAGCTTCCATCCCAAAAACTACCAAGTCAATCACCCATGTTACATCCGCTGCCCCAATTCAGGCTAACAGCTTCCATCCCAAAAATAGCCATGTCTATCACCCATGTTACGTCCGGTACCCGATTTCAGACTAACAATTCCATTCCAAAAACAACCAAGTCTATGACCCATATAACATCCGGTGCCCGATTTCGTCATAACAGCTTCAATCCCAAAAACTACCAAGTCTATCACCCTTGTTACATCCGGTGCCCGATTTCGTACTAACAGCTTCCATCCCAAAAACTGTCAAGTCTATCACCCATGTTCCGTCCGATGCCTGATATCGGCATAACAGCTTCCACCCCAAAAACTGCCAAGTCTATCAGCCATGTTACATCCGGTGCCCAATTTCGGACTAACAGCTTGCATCCCAAAAACTGCCATGTCTATCACCCATGTTACATCCGGTGCCCGATTTCGGCATAAAAGCTTCCATCCCAAAAACTGCCAAGTCTATCACCCATGTTACATCCGGTGCCCGATTTCGGACTAACAGCTTCCATCCCAAAACCTGCCAAGTCTATCACCCATGTTACATCCGGTGCGCGATTTCGGCATAACAGCTTCCATCCCAAAAACTGCCAAGTCTATCACCCATGTTACATCTGGTGCCCGATTTCGGACTAACAGCTTCCATCCCAAAAACAGCCAAGTGCATCACCCATGTTACATCCGGTGCCCGATTTCGGCATAACAGCTTCCATCACAAAAACTGCCAAGTCTATCACCCATGTTACATCCGCTGCCCCAATTCGGGCTAACAGCTTCCATGCTAAAAACAGCCATGTCTATCACCCATGTTACGTCCGGTACCCGATTTCGGACTAACAATTCCATCCCAAAAACAACCAAGTCTATCACCCATATAACATCCGGTGCCCGATTTCGTCATAACAGCTTCCATCGCAAAAACTACCAAGTCTATCACCCTTGTTACATCCGGTGCCCGATTTCGTACTAACAGCTTCCATCCCAAAAACTGCCAAGTCTATCACCCATGTTACGTCCGATGCCTGATATCGGCATAACAGCTTCCACCCCAAAATGTAACGACCCGGAAACCGGTACACTCTCTGTAACGGCCCGAACCGCTCGGCACTAGGATCCAGATCGGCTTAAGGCCGCCGGGACCCGTAGTAAGCCTAACCTGAACTCCAAATATCCCATACATGATCCGGCTGGATTACTAGCTGTTTAAAACTTTTCTGAAAAACTACCAGACTTAACCTTAAAACCACTCAGATATACACCAATCTGAAATAGCCCCCAGGGCTACTACACCAGTAATCCTGTCCGTAGAGTCACAGGAATCAAACCTGATCTTCCCTTACGGTCTGATCTTGGGTCACAGGAATCAAACCTGGTCTTCCCTCACAGCCTGATCTTGGGTCACGGGAATCAAACCCGGTCTTCCCTCACAGTTATATATCATACTGGAGTTTTCGAAACACAACATGTATTAAGCCTGGTTTGACTTATTTCTCATCAAGAAACTGAAAACAGGATACATGCATACCCAAGGGATAAAACATACCGTAGGCAAAGCACACACTAAACCATAAGCACATTAACTGACTAACTTTTACATCTGTAACAATATCTCTTTAATTTACATCATGTCCACACTAAACTATTCCACAAGCATACTGGAGACAACATTTTGATGCTTCTGACTTCCCTGCTAACCCTGCACCTGCAAAACTGGGATTAAGGGAAAGGGATGAGCTTCTAAAGCCCAGTGAGTAGAAATACTGAAAATAGTTCATTAAATACACTCTGTCATGAAATGCGTCACAACACAAACATTCCATATCTTGGATTAGACATGACCTCAAAACTCCCTCGACGAGCTATTGATGTCGCCTTGGTCCAATCCTCATTATCAATGTATAATGCAATGCACCATCTTCGTGATTCTAATGCAATCACCCTAATATATATACCATAACATACATGATGCATGAACTATGCTGAAAAGCATTTTGTTTCTTTAATAAAAAGATTAAAATTAGTTCTACTCACCTCTGCTCCTCAAGCAGAAACCTGACTGACTCTGCAACTGCTAATCCTGACGACCTCCCTGAACTGTCGGGTCCAATCCTACACAAATGGACTCGAATGAGGTTGACAGAACGGTTGTCGAAGCCGGTCAAAATAAATAACCTGTTTAACTACCAACAATATTAAAATTGCAGACAGTGGTAAGAGGATCGTATCCACAGGGAATTGATACTCGTTTACCTTCCTTGAATAGACTAAATTAAAGAGAGCAGAAAAGAAAAGAAAGTGCAAGTGCATGTAAAGTAAAAATGGGGGTATTGAGATTGATTTGATTAAGCTAATGAAAAGAGTAATTAAAAAGTAAGCAGAAAGTAAATTGAGGGTAAAACAATGATGGTAAAAGCTCTAGTTGAAGATTTAGATCCACTTTAGTTGATGGGATTGATCATTGACTCAAAAGTTCCTTTGTTGATTCAATAAATTGGCCATCGAGATTGAAGAAGCTTCTCACATCCATAGTCTCTCTTTTAGATTAAATTAATTAGGGAAAGTCCACCAATCAATTACTAATTAACAATTGCCAAAGAACGTCTTTGAGCCTTAGGCCTTTTGCAAAAGTCAATCGCATAAAGTAATGGAGAGAACCAATTCTAGTCACCCACATGCATGGAGACAACACTAGATCATGCAATTTCCTTGGTTGTGCACCAAGTGTTCTTATGTTTAAACGATTCAAGCAAATACGGACTTAAAATCATTCAAAACAACAATATATCACTTTGCAACAAAAATCAATGGAGATCTTAAATAACAAAGCAATAATATCCTTAAGCATGAAATCACAAGAATACTGAATAACAAAAGGTAAAACAATGAATGTCCAAGTCTCTCAATCCACAATACAATTAAAGCTTCACTTGATCTTCAACTAGAATGAAAGGTTTCAGCCACTCATGGCTGAAACAAAAACCATAAAGAAAGGTAGAAGAAGAAAAGAAGAAGCCGAAGGTGGTGGAGGCGCGGCCTTGCTTGATCCGGATGGAGAAGGAGAAGATGAGTCTGAAAGTGTCCAAATTCGTGGCTGCCAAAGAGAGTACCTTTTTATAGAGTTTTGATGCTGCCTAGGTCTTCCTTATTAGTGTAGAGGCTGCCCAAGTTGCTGCCCAAACTCAACTTGCTGCCCAAGTTGTTGCAGAAGAGGAAAGAATCGTAGTGCATGCACTTCAGAAGGCAGGTGCGCGCAGATGGCTTTCAGAATAGGAAAGGAGCGTACCTTGTGTCTGAAAAGGAAGGAAGAGCGATCCAAGGATGCCAATAGAGGAAGAAAAGTCGTGGCTTGCTCTGCAGGAGAGAGGCATGCGCGCGGATAGCACTGAAAGGGAAGGAGGCGCGCGGATCAGGCTTTGCAGAAGAGGTAGGCGCGCGGACAGCACTGTATAGGAAATATTTGCTGTCCAAACTTCCTATTTAGATGGATCCTCTATTGAATTATGAATCTGGACTGTATGAAGGCCAAGTGCATAGAGATCTCCTTCCTGAATAGGGAATGGCGCGCAGATTGTGTTGCAAGAGGCAAGTGGTGCGCAGTCATTGAATGCAGAAGGGAAAGTGGATCTGCCAAGTCTTTCCTTTTTAGGTGGAGCCTTCGTTTGAATTTTAAACGTTGAACGCAGAAGAGGCAAGTGTGCCTTCATGAGATCTCGCTGCCTAAATTGGAAGATATGACTGCTGCAGTATGTGCACATCTTTGAATAAGGAAAGAAATATCTGCGATTTGAATTTTAAATAATCCTCTGACCGAGCTTTCCTTATTTGCTTTTGCCTCTGCACTTTCCTCATTTGAAGACTTTCCTTTTCTGAAAACTTGCCTTATTTGAAGACTTTCCTTTCTTGGCACACGTTCTAAACAAGGCAGGAAGGATTCTGCAGTTCGAATTTCGGACAGTTTGCTGGTTGCGCTCTTTGACTCTTTCCTTGTTTGGCACTTTCCATATATGAAACTTTCCTTATTTGGAACTTTCCATATATGAAAACTTTCCTTTTCTGGAACTTTCCATATTTGGCACTTTTTGGCAGTTTTAACCACATTTTCTCCAGAATGTCTTTTCACACCTAGTTTCTGTAGAACATGAACAAAACAACCAAATTAGGCAGAAACTGTGCAAATAAACATCATTAAGATCATGATAATATGGCCTAAAATGCGCTCTGTCAAATACCCCCACACCTAACCCTTTGCTTGTCCTCAAGCAAACAAACACAGTTGAACAAACTCTCTTCACTTAGATCCTTTATGTCTACTTAAGCTCTTACTCTAGACCCCTATTTTGAATCATTGCAATAAAGAATGTATGCATCAAGGTTACTTACCTCTTTCCTTGTTTCCCTTTACTTACCATGGTTAGGATTGGTTTTCCTCAAGAGAGAGATCATACATGCATTAGTTCTTGTTCATTCAAAGACTTAATCTAGCTTTCAGAGTGACTTGCCCTTACCTTGAAGTACTTAATTCAGCCTTTTTGCACTTTAAACTTGCTTGGAAAAGTCACCAACCTTTTGACGTGAAGGTACATATTGGTGATACCCACCCCCAGTTACTCAGTTGGTCACCTGTCCAAGTGGCTACTAGCTCTGTTCATAGTCTGTTGACCATTGGAACAGTTTTCACATTGTGCTTATGAAGTCTAGGCCTTTTCTGAATTTCTTTTCTCAATGATTTGGGCAAATCAACACCAATTGCTAACAAGTCACATTAAGTTCATTCACACAATTTCAATTTATTCTCATCAGTTGAGGGTCATCAGTATGTTTTTCACCATGGCAAGCTCAAGGATTCAATTCAAAAGCAATTCCCAAACATGAATACATCTTATTGCAATTGATTCAACCTAGGTTTAAAGAGTCATCACATCAATGGGGTCATGGAGAGAAAGTTCATTCAACATAGTTTGTTCAGTTTGAGTAAAGCAAATCAAGAAGAAGATTGTGGATGATCAAACACAAACTGAAAGGAAAACTGAAAAGAAAACGCAAACTAAAAGAAAAAAAAACTGAAAGGAAAAATGTGTCTAAAGCAAAAAATTAAAAATTTCAGAGATCCGCACCCCCACACCTAAATCATACATTGTCCTCAATGTATAAGAAACATAAAAGAACAAAGGAAACTGAGTACTCCCCTGGGTGTGGTGTGCATGGTGCGATCCACTTGATCAAGGCTCAAGTAATTGGGGAAGGGAAAAGAGTCCCAACAGAATTGAGAACAAAGTGTAGCATGCCTTTTGCTTTGGTCATAACCCATCCTCTTTCTTTCATGTACTCATGAAGTAACATGATCAGTTTCTCCTCTTTCAGATGAGGTGTGCCTCTTGCCCTTATGTTTGCATTTTTGAGATTATTTGGCAACATTTTGAATTCCAATTCATGTTTCCTCATAGATGTCTGCAACATGGCACTGAATTCAGGCAAAACAAACTCTACCTTATCTGGTGGTTTGGGCAAGCATAGATCTGCATGCTCCTTTGGTTTTGGATCTTGGAGTTCTTCATTTTCATTGTGTGCATGGGCTGGTTGCATTGGATGAATGGCTGAATTGGTTTCAGTTTCCTCCTTTTGCGCAAGATCTGACTGAAAGGGAGGACTGGAGGAGCTCATCTGCGATGGAAACTGAAAGGATGCATCTGAAAGGCTTTCATGTACTCCTTCTTGCGCAAGATTGGTCTGAAGAGGTGCGATTGACTCCCCCTTGTTCTGCGCATGGCTGCAGTCCACCTGTTGGATGCAACAGTCAGTTCCTTTTTGTTCTGGATCTTTCTGGCTCTCTTCCCTGCAAGGATCATTGTTTAGAATATCATCTTGATTCATATAAAAAACATCTTTGCTCAAATAATCAATGACATCTAAATCAATAACAGGTTCTGTTTGATCAGTTGGGTTGAACAAACAGTTTTCTGGTTGTGCCTCTTCAGCAGCTTGTACTTGTACTTGCCAACTTTCATCATCTGTCTCACCATCTTGGAGCTCTTCCTCTTTTCTTACCATGTCTGCTCTCCATTTGGTGGCTATTCGATCCACGTCTTGTTGGACATTTTGCAAAGTCTCCAACATCTTATAAAGATTAGTTCTAGTATCTTCAGGTATTGCATATCTCGGCTGTCCATAGAATCTTTCACATGCATGTACTTGTTGGAGTTGTTCTTCAAAAGCTAGTTCAGCTTGGTCTATAACAAAACTTCTCATAGCAGCAATTTGTTCATAAAGTTCCGCAAGGCGAAAAGGTGTACTTACCGCGTCTTGTTCTATGGTTAAATCTTTCAATAAAGATGTTAGAAGAGAAAGATCAGATCTACTTACCTCATCCATGATTCAGATGTGCAATTGAGATGTTTCAGAAGTGTGGTCTGCGATGGAGTGCTCTATCTCTCTTTTTTTTTTATTATTTTCAGATCTTGCGATGGGGTGGAGAAAAAGAGTGTGATGCGATGGAGATTGTTTATGCGCAGATCCGAGTTGTGAATCTGCAGATCCGGGTTGCGCAGGATGAGTATCCGCGGATTTCGGGTTGTGTATTCTCCCCAAAGAGTGTCAAGGTCCGGTCCTGAAAGAAAAATAAATTAGTAAAATCAATTCAAATCTGGTCCTGAAAGAAAAATAAATGAGTGAAATCAATTCCCCGGCAACGGCGCCAATTTTGACAGAACGGTTGTCGAAGCCGGTCAAAATAAATAACCTGTTTAACTACCAACAATATTAAAATTGCAGACAGTGGTAAGAGGATCGTATCCACAGGGAATTGATACTCGTTTACCTTCCTTGAATAGACCAAATTAAAGAGAGCAGAAAAGAAAAGAAAGTGCAAGTGCATGTAAAGTAAAAATGGGGGTATTGAGATTGATTTGATTAAGCTAATGAAAAGAGTAATTAAAAAGTAAGCAGAAAGTAAATTGAGGGTAAAACAATGATGGTAAAAGCTCTAGTTGAAGATTTAGATCCACTTTAGTTGATGGGATTGATCATTGACTCAAAAGTTCCTTTGTTGATTCAATAAATTGGCCATCGAGATTGAAGAAGCTTCTCACATCCATAGTCTCTCTTTTAGATTAAATTAATTAGGGAAAGTCCACCAATCAATTACTAATTAACAATTGCCAAAGAACGTCTTTGAGCCTTAGGCCTTTTGCAAAAGTCAATCGCATAAAGTAATGGAGAGAACCAATTCTAGTCACCCACATGCATGGAGACAACACTAGATCATGCAATTTCCTTGGTTGTGCACCAAGTGTTCTTATGTTTAAACGATTCAAGCAAATACGGACTTAAAATCATTCAAAACAACAATATATCACTTTGCAACAAAAATCAATGGAGATCTTAAATAACAAAGCAATAATATCCTTAAGCATGAAATCACAAGAATACTGAATAACAAAAGGTAAAACAATGAATGTCCAAGTCTCTCAATCCACAATACAATTAAAGCTTCACTTGATCTTCAACTAGAATGAAAGGTTTCAGCCACTCATGGCTGAAACAAAAACCATAAAGAAAGGTAGAAGAAGAAAAGAAGAAGCCGAAGGTGGTGGAGGCGCGGCCTTGCTTGATCCGGATGGAGAAGGAGAAGATGAGTCTGAAAGTGTCCAAATTCGTGGCTGCCAAAGAGAGTACCTTTTTATAGAGTTTTGATGCTGCCTAGGTCTTCCTTATTAGTGTAGAGGCTGCCCAAGTTGCTGCCCAAACTCAACTTGCTGCCCAAGTTGTTGCAGAAGAGGAAAGAATCGTAGTGCATGCACTTCAGAAGGCAGGTGCGCGCAGATGGCTTTCAGAATAGGAAAGGAGCGTACCTTGTGTCTGAAAAGGAAGGAAGAGCGATCCAAGGATGCCAATAGAGGAAGAAAAGTCGTGGCTTGCTCTGCAGGAGAGAGGCATGCGCGCGGATAGCACTGAAAGGGAAGGAGGCGCGCGGATCAGGCTTTGCAGAAGAGGTAGGCGCGCGGACAGCACTGTATAGGAAATATTTGCTGTCCAAACTTCCTATTTAGATGGATCCTCTATTGAATTATGAATCTGGACTGTATGAAGGCCAAGTGCATAGAGATCTCCTTCCTGAATAGGGAATGGCGCGCAGATTGTGTTGCAAGAGGCAAGTGGTGCGCAGTCATTGAATGCAGAAGGGAAAGTGGATCTGCCAAGTCTTTCCTTTTTAGGTGGAGCCTTCGTTTGAATTTTAAACGTTGAACGCAGAAGAGGCAAGTGTGCCTTCATGAGATCTCGCTGCCTAAATTGGAAGATATGACTGCTGCAGTATGTGCACATCTTTGAATAAGGAAAGAAATATCTGCGATTTGAATTTTAAATAATCCTCTGACCGAGCTTTCCTTATTTGCTTTTGCCTCTGCACTTTCCTCATTTGAAGACTTTCCTTTTCTGAAAACTTGCCTTATTTGAAGACTTTCCTTTCTTGGCACACGTTCTAAACAAGGCAGGAAGGATTCTGCAGTTCAAATTTCGGACAGTTTGCTGGCTGCGCTCTTTGACTCTTTCCTTGTTTGGCACTTTCCATATATGAAACTTTCCTTATTTGGAACTTTCCATATATGAAAACTTTCCTTTTCTGGAACTTTTCATATTTGGCACTTTTTGGCAGTTTTAACCACATTTTCTCCAGAATGTCTTTTCACACCTAGTTTCTGTAGAACATGAACAAAACAACCAAATTAGGCAGAAACTGTCCAAATAAACATCATTAAGATCATGATAATATGGCCTAAAATGCGCTCTGTCAGAGGTGTCAAACATCCTCTTATTAACTCACAAACAACTTCCCAAAATCCTTCTAAATGCTCCTGAAACAAGCACACAAAGCATGCAAAAGAAGTCTGGACAGAACACATTCGGCGGCAGGTTCGGCGGCCGAATGTCCTCTCCAGAGCCGAAACTCATGCATGTTCGGCGGCACCTTCGGCGGCCGAATGTGCATGACAGATCTGAAAGTCCATTCTTTCGGAGGCAACCTTAGGCAGCCGAAACTACCTCCACAAGGGGTTCGGCGGCCGAATCCTCCCTTCGGCGGCCGAACCTGAGTTCATCCAGAACTCAGCTTCGTGCATGAACAAGCCTGCCAAGCACTAACTCCACTCCACAAGAGGTTCGGCGGCCGAATCTTCACTTCGGCGGCCGAAGCTGGGTTCTCCAGAAGACAGAACCTTGCTTCCTCCCATGCACAACTTCTCCAACACACTCTAACATGCATAACTTCAATCCTCAACTTACATATACTCAAGTATATGCACAAAGGGATCCAAAACTACCTATTAATCCCAACAAATCAACAACTATAACACATAATCATGCTTACACCATTAAAACATCAAAAACTAACTTAAAACCCTAAGCATGCATCTCTACCCTTAACCTCTTTAAAAGCTGTTAGAAATCATTAAAACAAGTATAAAGACCTCTCTTACCTCCTGAAACTAGAAGAGGAACAACTTGAACTCAACAAATCCCCTTCACAAACTTCAAACCACCAAAACCTCTCTTTTCTCTCAAAACCTTCAAAACTCTTTGAAATACAACCAAACCTTCTGCATGAGCTGATAAAAGTTTGCAGATGAGTCAAGGGAGACGTGGCCAAACCTCTGGTCATGATCTGGAGGTGAACACCTGGCCAAACCATGGACTGAGGAGTGTGCACAACTAACCGACCACCTCAGCTTCGGCTGCTGAAACTGCATGCAAAACCATGCAACTTTCGGGGGCCGAACATAACCTTCGGGGGCCGAACATTGGGCACTTTCGGCAGCCGAACTTAACATTCGGGGGCCGAACATGACAGAAACTCCTTTGGCTAATTCTCCACAAAACTCAACCCTTTTCTTAATCAAATCCTTAAAAAATACTTAAACACAATCATTAAAATTCTTAAAAAAATCTTTTAGAAAACCTTCACTCTACCCTTCTAGCAATCTCTGACATCCCTGAACTCCATCGGACGATAGGAATTCCGATGCCGGATTTAGCCGGGTATTACACAAAAACTGCCAAGTCTATCAGCCATGTTACATCCGGTGCCCAATTTCGGACTAACAGCTTCCATCCCAAAAACTGCCAAGTCTATCACCCATGTTACATCCGGTGCCCGATTTCAGCATAACAGCTTCCATCCCAAAAACTGCCAAGTCTATCACCCATGTTACATCCGGTGCCCGATTTCGGACTAACAGCTTCCATCCAAAAAATGGCCAAGTCTATCACCCATGTTACATCCGGTGCCCGATTTCGGCATAACAGCTTCCATCCCAAAAACTGCCAAGTCTATCACCCATGTTACATCCGATGCCCGATTTTGGGCTAACAGCTTCCATCCCAAAAACAGCCAAGTCTATCACCCATGTTACGTCCCGTACACGATTTTGGACTAATAGCTTCCATCCCAAAAATAGCCAAGTCTATCACCCATATTACATCCGGTGCCCGATTTCGTCATAACAGCTTTCATCCCAAAAACTACCAAGTCTATCACCCTTGTTACATCCGGTGCCCGATTTCGTACTAACAGCTTCCATCCCAAAAACTGCCAAGTCTATCACCCATGTTACGTCCGATGCCTGATTTCGGCATAACAGCTTCCACCCCAAAAACTGCCAAGTCTATCATCCATGTTACATCCGGTGCCCAATTTCGGACTAACAGCTTCCATCCCAAAAACTGCCAAGTCTATCACCCATGTTACATCCGGTACCCGATTTCGGCATAACAGCTTCCATCCCAAAAACTGCCAAGTCTATCACCCATGTTACATCCGGTGCCCGATTTCGGACTAACAGCTTCCATCCCAAAAACAGCCAAGTGTATCACCCATGTTACATCCGGTGCCCGATTTTGGCATAGCAGCTTCCATCCCAAAAACTGCCAAGTCTATCACCCATGTTACATCCGATGCCCGATTTCGGGCTAACAGCTTCCATTCCAAAAACAGCCAAGTCTATCACCCATGTTACATCCGATGCCCGATTTCCGACTAACAACTTCCATCCCAAAAACTACCAAGTCTATCACCCTTGTTACATCCGGTGCCCGATTTCGTACTAACAACTTCCATCCCAAAAACTGCCAAGTCTATCACCCATGTTACGTCCGATGCCTGATTTCGGCATAACAGCTTCCACCCCAAAAACTGCCAAGTCTATCAGCCATGTTACATCTGGTGCCCAATTTCGGACTAACAGCTTCCATCCCAAAAACAGCCAAGTGTATCACCCATGTTACATCCGGTGCCCGATTTCGGCATAACAGCTTCCATCCCAAAAACTGCCAAGTCTATCACCCATGTTACATCCGATGCCCGATTTCGGGCTAACAGCTTCCATCCCAAAAACAGCCAAGTCTATCACCCATGTTACATCCGATGCCCGATTTCTGACTAACAACTTCCATCCCAAAAACAGCCAAGTCTATCACCCATATAACATCCGGTGCCCGATTTCGTCATAACAGCTTCCATCCCAAAAACTACCAAGTCTATCACCCTTGTTACATCCGGTGCCCGATTTCGTACTAACAGCTTCCATCCCAAAAACTGCCAAGTCTATCACCCATGTTACGTCCGATGCCTGATATCGGCATAACAGCTTCCACCCCAAAAACTGCCAAGTCTATCAGCCATGTTACATCCGGTGCCCAATTTCGGACTAACAGCTTCCATCCCAAAAACTGCCAAGTCTATCACCCATGTTACATCCGGTGCCCGATTTCAGCATAACAGCTTCCATCCCAAAAACTGCCAAGTCTATCACCCATGTTACATCCGGTGCCCGATTTCGGACTAACAGCTTCCATCCAAAAAACGGCCAAGTCTATCACCCATGTTACATCCGGTGCCCGATTTCGGCATAACAGCTTCCATCCCAAAAACTGCCAAGTCTATCACCCATGTTACATCCGATGCCCGATTTTGGGCTAACAGCTTCCATCCCAAAAACAGCCAAGTCTATCACCCATGTTACGTCCCGTACACGATTTTGGACTAATAGCTTCCATCCCAAAAATAGCCAAGTCTATCACCCATATTACATCCGGTGCCCGATTTCGTCATAACAGCTTTCATCCCAAAAACTACCAAGTCTATCACCCGTGTTACATCTGGTGCCCGATTTCGTACTAACAGCTTCCATCCCAAAAACTGCCAAGTCTATCACCCATGTTACGTCCGATGCCTGATTTCGGCATAACAGCTTCCACCCCAAAAACTGCCAAGTCTATCATCGATGTTACATCCAGTGCCCAATTTCGGACTAACAGCTTCCATCCCAAAAACTGCCAAGTCTATCACCCATGTTACATCCGGTACCCGATTTCGGCATAACAGCTTCCATCCCAAAAACTGCCAAGTCTATCACCCAAGTTACATCCGGTGCCCGATTTCGGACTAACAGCTTCCATCCCAAAAACAGCCAAGTGTATCACCCATGTTACATCCGGTGCCCGATTTTGGCATAGCAGCTTCCATCCCAAAAACTGCCAAGTCTATCACCCATGTTACATCCGATGCCCGATTTCGGGCTAACAGCTTCCATCCCAAAAACAGCCAAGTCTATCACCCATGTTACATCCGATGCCCGATTTCCGACTAACAACTTCCATCCCAAAAACTACCAAGTCTATCACCCATGTTACATCCGGTGCCCGATTTCGGCATAACAGCTTCCGTCCCAAAAACTGCCAAGTCAATCACCCATGTTACATCTGGTGCCCGATTTCGGACTAACAGCTTCCCTCCCAAAAACAGCCAAGTGAATCACCCATGTTACATCCGGTGCCCGATTTCGGCATAACAGCTTCCATCCCAAAAACTGCCAAGTCTATCACCCATGTTACATCCGCTGCCCCAATTCGGGCTAACAGCTTCCATCCCAAAAACAGCCATGTCTATCACCCATGTTACGTCCGGCACCCGATTTCGGACTAACAACTTCCATCCAAAAAACAACTAAGTCTGTCACCCATATAACATCCGGTGCCCGATTTCGTCTTAACAGCTTCCATCCCAAAAACTACCAAGGCTATCACCCTTGTTACATCCGGTGCCCGTTATCGTACTAACAACTTCCATCCCAAAAACTGCCAAGTCTATCACCCATGTTACGTCCGATGCCTGATTTCGGCATAACAGCTTCCACCCCAAAAACTGCCAAGTCTATCAGCCATGTTACATTCGGTGCCCAATTTCGGACTAATAACTTCTATCCCAAAAACTACCAAGTCTATCACCCATGTTACATCCGGTGCCCGATTTCGGCATAACAGCTTCCATCCCAAAAACTGCCAAGTCTATCACCCATGTTACATCCGGTGCCCGATTTCGGACTAACAGCTTCCATCCCAAAAACGGCCAAGTCTATCACCCATGTTACTTCCGGTGCCCGATTTCGGCATAACAGCTTCCATCCCAAAAACTGCCAAGTCTATCACCCATGTTACATCCGATGCCCGATTTTGGGCTAACAGCTTCCATCCCAAAAACAGCCAAGTCTATCACCCATGTTACATCCGATGCCCGATTTTGGGCTAACAGCTTCCATCCCAAAAACAGCCAAGTCTATCACCCATATTACGTCCCGTACACGATTTCGGACTAACAGCTTCCATCCCAAAAATAGCCAAGTCTATCACCCATATTACATCTGGTGCCCGATTTCGTCATAACAGCTTCCATCCCAAAAACTACCAAGTCTATCACCCTTGTTACATCCGGTGCCCGATTTCGTACTAACAGCTTCCATCCCAAAAACTGCCAAGTCTATCACCCATGTTACGTCCGATGCCTGATTTCGGCATAACAGCTTCCACCCCAAAAACTGCCAAGTCTATCAGCCATGTTACATCCGGTGCCCAATTTCGGACTAACAGCTTCCATCCCAAAAACTGCCAAGTCTATCACCCATGTTACATCCGGTGCCCAATTTCGGCATAACAGCTTCCATCCCAAAAATTGCCAAGTCTATCACCCATGTTACATCTGGTGCCCGATTTCGGACTAACAGCTTCCATCCCAAAAACAACCAAGTGCATCACCCATGTTACATCCGGTGCCCGATTTCGGCGTAACAGCTTCCATCCCAAAAATGCCAAGTCTATCACCCATGTTACATCCGCTGCCCCAATTCGGGCTAACAGCTTCCATCCCAAAAACAGCCATGTCTATCACCCATGTTACGTCCGGTACCCGATTTCGGACTAACAACTTCCATCCCAAAAACTGCCAAGTCTATCACCCAAGTTACATCCGATGCCCGATTTCGGACTAACAGCTTCCATCCCAAAAACAGCCAAGTGTATCACCCATGTTACATCCGGTGCCCCATTTTGGCATAGCAGCTTCCATCCCAAAAACTGCCAAGTCTATCACCCATGTTACATCCGATGCCCGATTTCGGGCTAACAGCTTCCATCCCAAAAACAGCCAAGTCTATCACCCATGTTACATCCGATGCCCGATTTCGTCATAACAGCTTCCATCCCAAAAACTACCAAGTCTATCACCCTTGTTACATCCGGTGCCCGATTTCGTACTAACAGCTTCCATCCCAAAAACTGCCAAGTCTATCACCCAAGTTACATCCGGTGCCCGATTTCGGACTAACAGCTTCCATCCCAAAAACAGCCAAGTGTATCACCCATGTTACATCCGGTGCCCCATTTTGGCATAGCAGCTTCCATCCCAAAAACTGCCAAGTCTATCACCCATGTTACATCCGATGCCCGATTTCGGGCTAACAGCTTCCATCCCAAAAACAGCCAAGTCTATCACCCATGTTACATCCGATGCTCGATTTCCGACTAACAACTTCCATCCCAAAAACTGCCAAGTCTATCACCCATGTTACATCCGGTGCCCGATTTCGGCATAACAGCTTCCGTCCCAAAAACTGCCAAGTCAATCACCCATGTTACATCTGGTGCCCGATTTCGGACTAACAGCTTCCCTCCCAAAAACAGCCAAGTGCATCACCCATGTTACATCCGGTGCCCGATTTCGGCATAACAGCTTCCATCCCAAAAACTGCCAAGTCTATCACCCATGTTACATCCGCTGCCCCAATTCGGGCTAACAGCTTCCATCCCAAAAACAGCCATGTCTATCACCCATGTTACGTCCGGTACCCGATTTCGGACTAACAACTTCCATCCAAAAAACAACTAGGTCTGTCACCCATATAACATCCGGTGCCCGATTTCGTCTTAACAGCTTCCATCCCAAAAACTACCAAGTCTATCACCCTTGTTACATCCGGTGCCCGATTTCGTACTAACAACTTCCATCCCAAAAACTGCCAAGTCTATCACCCATGTTACGTCCGATGCCTGATTTCGGCATAACAGCTTCCACCCCAAAAACTGCCAAGTCTATCAGCCATGTTACATTCGGTGCCCAATTTCGGACAAATAGCTTCTATCCCAAAAACTACCAAGTCTATCACCCATGTTACATCCGGTGCCCGATTTCGGCATAACAGCTTCCATCCCAAAAACTGCCAAGTCTATCACCCATGTTACATCCGGTGCCCGATTTCGGACTAACAGCTTCCATCCCAAAAACGGCCAAGTCTATCACCCATGTTATATCCGGTGCCCGATTTCGGCATAACAGCTTCCATCCCAAAAATTGCCAAGTCTATCACCCATGTTACATCCGATGCCCGATTTTGGGCTAACAGCTTCCATCCCAAAAACAGCCAAGTCTATCACCCATGTTACATCCGATGCCCGATTTTGGGCTAACAGCTTCCATCCCAAAAACAGCCAAGTCTATCACCCATATTACGTCCCGTACACGATTTCGGCATAACAGCTTCCGTCCCAAAAACAGCCAAGTGTATCACCCATGTTACATCCGGTGCCCCATTTTGGCATAGCAGCTTCCATCCCAAAAACTGCCAAGTCTATCACCCATGTTACATCCGGTACCCGATTTCGGCATAACAGCTTCCATCCCAAAAACTGCCAAGTCTATCACCCAAGTTACATCCGGTGCCCGATTTCGGACTAACAGCTTCCATCCCAAAAACAGCCAAGTGTATCACCCATGTTACATCCGGTGCCCGATTTTGGCATAGCAGCTTCCATCCCAAAAACTGCCAAGTCTATCACCCATGTTACATCCGATGCCCGATTTCGGGCTAACAGCTTCCATCCCAAAAACAGCCAAGTCTATCACCCATGTTACATCCGATGCCCGATTTCCGACTAACAACTTCCATCCCAAAAACTACCAAGTCTATCACCCATGTTACATCCGGTGCCCGATTTCGGCATAACAGCTTCCATCCCAAAAACTGCCAAGTCTATCACCCATGTTACATCCGGTGCCCGATTTCGGACTAACAGCTTCCATCCCAAAAACAGCCAAGTCTATCACCCATGTTACATCCGGTGCCCGATTTCGGCATAACAGCTTCCATCCCAAAAACTGCCAAGTCTATCACCCATGTTACATCCG
>NW_025215483.1:348818-367998 GCF_001659605.2 Manihot esculenta | reverse complement strand
ATGTAACATGGGTGATAGACTTGGCAGTTTTTGGGATGGAAGCTGTTAGTCCGAAATCGGGCACCGGATGTAACATGGGTGATAGACTTGGCAGTTTTTGGGATGGAAGCTGTTAGTCCGAAATCGGGCACCGGATGTAACATGGGTGATAGACTTGGCAGTTTTTGGGATGGAAGCTGTTAGTCCGAAATCGGGCACCGGATGTAACATGGGTGATAGACTTGGCAGTTTTTGGGATGGAAGCTGTTAGTCCGAAATCGGGCACCGGATGTAACATGGGTGATAGACTTGGCAGTTTTTGGGATGGAAGCTGTTAGTCCGAAATCGGGCACCGGATGTAACATGGGTGATAGACTTGGCAGTTTTTGGGATGGAAGCTGTTAGTCCGAAATCGGGCACCGGATGTAACATGGGTGATAGACTTGGCAGTTTTTGGGATGGAAGCTGTTAGTCCGAAATCGGGCACCGGATGTAACATGGGTGATAGACTTGGCAGTTTTGGGATGGAAGCTGTTAGTCCGAAATCGGGCACCGGATGTAACATGGGTGATAGACTTGGCAGTTTTTGGGATGGAAGCTGTTAGTCCGAAATCGGGCACCGGATGTAACATGGGTGATAGACTTGGCAGTTTTTGGGATCTAAGCTGTTAGTCCCAAATCGGGCACCGGATGTAACATGGGTGATAGACTTGGCAGTTTTTGGGATGGAAGCTGTTAGTCCGAAATCGGGCACCGGATGTAACATGGGTGATAGACTTGGCAGTTTTTGGGATGGAAGCTGTTAGTCCCAAATCGGGCACCGGATGTAACATGGGTGATAGACTTGGCAGTTTTTGGGATGGAAGCTATTATGCCGAAATCGGGCACCGGATGTAATATGGGTGATAGACTTGGCTGTTTTTGGGATGGAAGCTGTTAGTCTGAAATCGGGCACTGGATGTAACATGGGTGATAGACTTGGCAGTTTTCGGGATGGATGCTATTATGCCGAAATCGGGCACCGGATGTAACATGGGTGATAGACTTGGCAGTTTTTGGGATGGAAGCTGTTAGTCCGAAATCGGGCACCGGATGTAACATGGGTGATAGACTTGGCAGTTTTTTGGATTGAAGCTGTTAGTCTGAAATCGGGCACCGGATGTAACATGGGTGATAGACTTTGCAGTTTTTGGGATGGAAGCTGTTAGTCCGAAATCGGGCACCGGATGTAACATGGGTGATAGACTTGGCAGTTTTTGGGATGGACGCTGTTAGTCCGAAATCGGGCACCGGATGTAACATGGGTGATAGACTTGGCAGTTTTTGGGATGGAAGCTGTTAGTCCGAAATTGAGCACCGGATGTAACATGGGTGATAGACTTGGCAGTTTTTGGGATTGATGCTGTTAGTCCGAAGTCGGGCACCGGATGTAACATGGGTGATAGACTTGGCAGTTTTTGGGATGGAAGGTGTTAGTCCCAAATCAGGCACCGAATGTAGCATGGGTAATAGACTTGGAAGCTTTTGGGATGGAAGCTGTCAGTCCGAAATCAGGCACCGAATGTAACATGGGTGATAGACTTGGCAGTTTTGGGGATGGAAGCTGTTAGTCCTAAATCGGGCACAGGATGTAACATAGGTGATAGACTTGGCAGTTTGTGGGATGGAAGTTGTTAGTCTGAAATCGGGCACCGGATGTAACATGGGTGATAGACTTGGCAATTTTTGGGATGGAAGCAATTATGCCGAAATCGCGCACCGGATGTAACATGGGTGATAGACTTGGCAGTTTTTGGGATGGATGTTGTTAGTCCAAAATTGGGCACTGGATGTAACATGGGTGATAGACTGGGCAGTTTTTGGGATGGAAGCTGTTAGTCCGAAATCGGGCACCGGATGTAACATGGGTGATAGACTTGGCAGTTTTTGGGATGGAAGCTGTTAGTCCGAAATCGGGCACCGGATGTAACATGGGTGATAGACTTGGCAGTTTTTGGGATGGAAGCTGTTAGTCCGAAATCGGGCACCGGATGTAACATGGGTGATAGACTTGGCAGTTTTTGGGATGGAAGCTGTTAGTCCGAAATCGGGCACCGGATGTAACATGGGTGATAGACTTGGCAGTTTTTGGGATGGAAGCTGTTAGTCCGAAATCGGGCACCGGATGTAACATGGGTGATAGACTTGGCAGTTTTTGGGATGGAAGCTGTTAGTCCGAAATCGGCACCGGATGTAACATGGGTGATAGACTTGGCAGTTTTTGGGATGGAAGCTGTTAGTCCGAAATCGGGCACCGGATGTAACATGGGTGATAGACTTGGCAGTTTTTGGGATGGAAGCTGTTAGTCCGAAATCGGGCACCGGATGTAACATGGGTGATAGACTTGGCAGTTTTTGGGATGGAAGCTGTTAGTCCGAAATCGGGCACCGGATGTAACATGGGTGATAGACTTGGCAGTTTTTGGGATGGAAGCTGTTAGTCCCAAATCGGGCACCGGATGTAACATGGGTGATAGACTTGGCAGTTTTTGGGATGGAAGCTGTTAGTCCGAAATCGGGCACCGGATGTAACATGGGTGATAGACTTGGCAGTTTTGGGATGGAAGCTGTTAGTCCGAAATCGGGCACCGGATGTAACATGGGTGATAGACTTGGCAGTTTGTGGGATGGAAGCTGTTAGTCTGAAATCAAGCACCGGATGTAACATGGGTGATAGACTTGGCAGTTTTTGGGATGGAAGCTATTATGTCGAAATCGGGCACCGGATGTAACATGGGTGATAGACTTGGCAGTTTTTGGCATGGAAGCTATTATGCCGAAATCGGGCACCGGATGTAATATGGGTGATAGACTTGGCAGTTTGTGGGATGGAAGTTGTTATTCTGAAATCGGGCATCGGATGTAACATGGGTGATAGACTTGGCAGTTTTCGGGATGGAAGCTATTATGCCGAAATCGGGCACCGGATGTAACATGGGTGATAGACTTGGCAGTTTTTGGGATGGAAGTTGTTAGTCTGAAATCGGGCACCGGATGTAACATGGGTGATAGACTTGGCAGTTTTTTGGATTGAAGCTGTTAGTCTGAAATCGGGCACCGGATGTAACATGGGTGATAGACTTTGCAGTTTTTGGGATGGAAGCTGTTAGTCCGAAATCGGGCACCGGATGTAACATGGGTGATAGACTTGGCAGTTTTGGGGAAGGAAGCTGTTAGTCCGAAATCGGGCACCGGATGTAACATGGGTGATAGATTTGGCAATTTTTGGGATGGAAGCAATTATGCCGAAATCGCGCACCGGATGTAACATGGGTGATAGACTTGGCAGTTTTTGGGATGGATGTTGTTAGTCCGAAATTGGGCACCGGATGTAACATGGGTGATAGACTGGGCAGTTTTTGGGATGGAAGCTGTTAGTCCGAAATCGGGCACCGGATGTAACATGGGTGATAGACTTGGCAGTTTTTTGGATGGAAGCTGTTAGTCCGAAATCGGGCACCGGATGTAACATGGGTGATAGACTTGGCAGTTTTTGGGATCTAAGCTGTTAGTCCCAAATCGGGCACCGGATGTAACATGGGTGATAGACTTGGCAGTTTTTGGGATGGAAGCTGTTAGTCCGAAATCGGGCACCGGATGTAACATGGGTGATAGACTTGGCAGTTTTTGGGATGGAAGCTGTTTGTCCCAAATCGGGCACCGGATGTAACATGGGTGATAGACTTGGAAGCTTTTGGGATGGAAGCTGTTAGTCCGAAATCAGGCACCGGATGTAACATGGGTGATAGACTTGGCAGTTTTGGGATGGAAGCTGTTAGTCCGAAATCGGGCACCGGATGTAACATGGGTGATAGACTTGGCAGTTTTTGGGATGGAAGCTGTTAGTCCGAAATCAGGCACCGGATGTAACATGGGTGATAGACTTGGCAGTTTTTGGGATGGAAGCTGTTATGTCCGAAATCGGGCACCGGATGTAACATGGGTGATAGACTTGGCAGTTTTTGGGATGGAAGCTATTATGCCGAAATCGGGCACCGGATGTAATATGGGTGATAGACTTGGCAGTTTGTGGGATGGAAGTTGTTAGTCTGAAATCGGGCATCGGATGTAACATGGGTGATAGACTTGGCAGTTTTCGGGATGGAAGCTATTATGCCGAAATCGGGCACCGGATGTAACATGGGTGATAGACTTGGCAGTTTTTGGGATGGAAGCTGTTAGTCTGAAATCGGGCACCGGATGTAACATGGGTGATAGACTTGGCAGTTTTTTGGATTGAAGCTGTTAGTCTGAAATCGGGCACCGGATGTAACATGGGTGATAGACTTGGCAGTTTTTGGGATGGAAGCTGTTAGTCCGAAATCGGGCACCGGATGTAACATGGGTGATAGACTTGGCAGTTTTTGGGATGGAAGCTGTTAGTCCGAAATCGGGCACCGGATGTAACATGGGTGATAGACTTGGCAGTTTTTGGGATGGAAGCTGTTAGTCCGAAATCGGGCACCGGATGTAACATGGGTGATAGACTTGGCAGTTTTGGGATGGAAGCTGTTAGTCCGAAATCGGGCACCGGATGTAACATGGGTGATAGATTTGGCAATTTTTGGGATGGAAGCAATTATGCCGAAATCGCGCACCGGATGTAACATGGGTGATAGACTTGGCAGTTTTTGGGATGGATGTTGTTAGTCCGAAATTGGGCACCGGATGTAACATGGGTGATAGACTTGGCAGTTTTTGGGATGGAAGCTGTTAGTCCGAAATCGGGCACCGGATGTAACATGGGTGATAGACTTGGCAGTTTTTGGATGGAAGCTGTTAGTCCGAAATCGGGCACCGGATGTAACATGGGTGATAGACTTGGCAGTTTTTGGGATGGAAGCTGTTAGTCCCAAATCGGGCACCGGATGTAACATGGGTGATAGACTTGGCAGTTTTTGGGATGGAAGCTGTTAGTCCGAAATCGGGCACCGGATGTAACATGGGTGATAGACTTGGCAGTTTTGGGATGGAAGCTGTTAGTCCGAAATCGGGCACCGGATGTAACATGGGTGATAGACTTGGCAGTTTTTGGGATGGAAGTTGTTAGTCCGAAATCAGGCACCGGATGTAACATGGGTGATAGACTTGGCAGTTTTTGGCATGGAAGCTATTATGCCGAAATCGGGCACCGGATGTAATATGGGTGATAGACTTGGCAGTTTGTGGGATGGAAGTTGTTATTCTGAAATCGGGCATCGGATGTAACATGGGTGATAGACTTGGCAGTTTTCGGGATGGAAGCTATTATGCCGAAATCGGGCACCGGATGTAACATGGGTGATAGACTTGGCAGTTTTTGGGATGGAAGTTGTTAGTCTGAAATCGGGCACCGGATGTAACATGGGTGATAGACTTGGCAGTTTTTGGGATTGAAGCTGTTAGTCCGAAATCGGGCACCGGATGTAACATGGGTGATAGACTTGGCAGTTTTTGGGATGGAAGCTGTTAGTCCGAAATCGGGCACCGGATGTAACATGGGTGATAGACTTGGCAGTTTTGGGGATGGAAGCTGTTAGTCCGAAATCGGGCACCGGATGTAACATGGGTGATAGACTTGGCAATTTTTGGGATGGAAGCAATTATGCCGAAATCGCGCACCGGATGTAACATGGGTGATAGACTTGGCAGTTTTTGGGATGGATGTGTTAGTCCGAAATTGGGCACCGGATGTAACATGGGTGATAGACTTGGCAGTTTTTGGGATGGAAGCTGTTAGTCCGAAATCGGGCACCGGATGTAACATGGGTGATAGACTTGGCAGTTTTTTGGATGGAAGCTGTTAGTCCGAAATCGGGCACCGGATGTAACATGGGTGATAGACTTGGCAGTTTTTGGGATCTAAGCTGTTAGTCCCAAATCGGGCACCGGATGTAACATGGGTGATAGACTTGGCAGTTTTTGGGATGGAAGCTGTTAGTCCGAAATCGGGCACCGGATGTAACATGGGTGATAGACTTGGCAGTTTTTGGGATGGAAGCTGTTAGTCCGAAATCGGGCACCGGATGTAACATGGGTGATAGACTTGGCAGTTTTTGGGATGGAAGCTGTTAGTCCGAAATCAGGCACCGGATGTAACATGGGTGATAGACTTGGCAGTTTTTGGGATGGAAGCTGTTAGTCCGAAATCGGGCACCGGATGTAACATGGGTGATAGACTTGGCAGTTTTGGGATGGAAGCTGTTAGTCCGAAATCGGGCACCGGATGTAACATGGGTGATAGACTTGGCAGTTTTTGGGATGGAAGCTGTTATGTCCGAAATCGGGCACCGGATGTAACATGGGTGATAGACTTGGCAGTTTTTGGGATGGAAGCTATTATGCCGAAATCGGGCACCGGATGTAATATGGGTGATAGACTTGGCAGTTTGTGGGATGGAAGTTGTTAGTCTGAAATCGGGCATCGGATGTAACATGGGTGATAGACTTGGCAGTTTTCGGGATGGAAGCTATTATGCCGAAATCGGGCACCGGATGTAACATGGGTGATAGACTTGGCAGTTTTTGGGATGGAAGCTGTTAGTCTGAAATCGGGCACCGGATGTAACATGGGTGATAGACTTGGCAGTTTTTGGATTGAAGCTGTTAGTCTGAAATCGGGCACCGGATGTAACATGGGTGATAGACTTGGCAGTTTTTGGGATGGAAGCTGTTAGTCCGAAATCGGGCACCGGATGTAACATGGGTGATAGACTTGGCAGTTTTTGGGATGGAAGCTGTTAGTCCGAAATCGGGCACCGGATGTAACATGGGTGATAGACTTGGCAGTTTTTGGGATGGAAGCTGTTAGTCCGAAATCGGGCACCGGATGTAACATGGGTGATAGACTTGGCAGTTTTGGGGATGGAAGCTGTTATTCCGAAATCGGGCACCGGATGTAACATGGGTGATAGATTTGGCAATTTTTGGGATGGAAGCAATTATGCCGAAATCGCGCACCGGATGTAACATGGGTGATAGACTTGGCAGTTTTTGGGATGGATGGTGTTAGTCCGAAATTGGGCACCGGATGTAACATGGGTGATAGACTTGGCTGTTTTTGGGATGGAAGCTGTTAGTCCGAAATCGGGCACCGGATGTAACATGGGTGATAGACTTGGCAGTTTTTTGGATGGAAGCTGTTAGTCCGAAATCGGGCACCGGATGTAACATGGGTGATAGACTTGGCAGTTTTTGGGATCTAAGCTGTTAGTCCCAAATCGGGCACCGGATGTAACATGGGTGATAGACTTGGCAGTTTTTGGGATGGAAGCTGTTAGTCCGAAATCGGGCACCGGATGTAACATGGGTGATAGACTTGGCAGTTTTGGGATGGAAGCTGTTAGTCCGAAATCGGGCACCGGATGTAACATGGGTGATAGACTTGGCAGTTTTTGGGATGGAAGCTGTTAGTCCGAAATCAGGCACCGGATGTAACATGGGTGATAGACTTGGCAGTTTTTGGGATCTAAGATGTTAGTCCCAAATCGGGCACCGGATGTAACATGGGTGATAGACTTGGCAGTTTTTGGGATGGAAGCCGTTAGTCCGAAATCGGGCACCGGATGTAACATGGGTGATAGACTTGGCAGTTTTTGGGATGGAAGCTGTTAGTCCCAAATCGGGCACCGGATGTAACATGGGTGATAGACTTGGCAGTTTTTGGGATGGAAGCTATTATGCCGAAATCGGGCACCGGATGTAATATGGGTGATAGACTTGGCAGTTTGTGGGATGGAAGTTGTTAGTCTGAAATCGGGCATCGGATGTAACATGGGTGATAGACTTGGCAGTTTTCGGGATGGAAGCTATTATGCCGAAATCGGGCACCGGATGTAACATGGGTGATAGACTTGGCAGTTTTTGGGATGGAAGCTGTTAGTCCTGAAATCGGGCACCGGATGTAACATGGGTGATAGACTTGGCAGTTTTTTGGATTGAAGCTGTTAGTCTGAAATCGGGCACCGGATGTAACATGGGTGATAGACTTTGCTGTTTTTGGGATGGAAGCTGTTAGTCCGAAATCGGGCACCGGATGTAACATGGGTGAAAGACTTGGCAGTTTTTGGGATGGACGCTGTTAGTCCGAAATCGGGCACCGGATGTAACATGGGTGATAGACTTGGCAGTTTTTGGGATGGAAGCTGTTAGTCCGAAATCGGGCACCGGATGTAACATGGGTGATAGACTTGGCAGTTTTTGGGATTGATGCTGTTAGTCCGAAGTCGGGCACCGGATGTAACATGGGTGATAGACTTGGCAGTTTTTGGGATGGAAGGTGTTAGTCCCAAATCAGGCACCGAATGTAGCATGGGTAATAGACTTGGAAGCTTTTGGGATGGAAGCTGTCAGTCCGAAATCAGGCACCGAATGTAACATGGGTGATAGACTTGGCAGTTTTGGGGATGGAAGCTGTTAGTCCTAAATCGGGCACAGGATGTAACATAGGTGATAGACTTGGCAGTTTGTGGGATGGAAGTTGTTAGTCTGAAATCGGGCACCGGATGTAACATGGGTGATAGACTTGGCAATTTTTGGGATGGAAGCAATTATGCCGAAATCGCGCACCGGATGTAACATGGGTGATAGACTTGGCAGTTTTTGGGATGGATGTTGTTAGTCCAAAATTGGGCACTGGATGTAACATGGGTGATAGACTGGGCAGTTTTTGGGATGGAAGCTGTTAGTCCGAAATCGGGCACCGGATGTAACATGGGTGATAGACTTGGCTAGACTCCGGTATCGGAATTCCTACCGTCCGGTGGAAGCTCGGATGTCGGAGACCTCTAGAAGGGTAGAATCATGTTTATAAAAATGTTTTCATGTTTTAATGGTTTTAAGTATGAAATTAAATGAGTTTTTGCATGAAAAGTCCTTGGAGGAAAACTCAGGTTCGGCCGCCGAAAGTCAAGTTAGGCCGCCGAACATGCATGCGTTTTGGAGGCACGTTAGGCCCCCGAAAGCATGAGTTAGGGAAGTCCAGTTTCGGCCGCCGAAAGTCAAGTTCGGCCGCCGAACATTGCATGGATGCGGAGGCACATTCGGCCCCCGAACGTGGCCTGGCCAGCCACCTATAAAAGGGTCCCTTAGCCGAAAATGGGCGAGCTTTTTCTCCCCATTTCGGCCAAGGTGAGCATTCCGCCATCCTTCCCCAATCTTGAGTTTTTCCTTCCTTTTTCCATGATCTTTACAAGTTTATAACTTTGGTTTTGAAGATCTTTGAGCTTAGAACGAGTTTTGGAGCTTGGAGACCAAAAGTTGGAACTTCTCCCATCTCCAAGTTTAGATCTCCTCAACCCTCGATCTTCAAGAGGTAAGAGCCGATCTTAAGCTCAATGTATGATTTAAACAAGTTTTATGAAGTTTTAAGGTGTAGAATGCATGTTAGGGTATATGTTGAACCTATGGGTTTTTGATGACTTTTTGAACAATGTAGCTTGATTGTGTATGATTGAAGTGTTGTAGATGGGGTATATGCATGTTTGAGGCCCCTAGGAACTTGTATGCATGCTTTGGTTGAAAAATATGCATGTTTGGAAGGTTTGGAGGCGAAATGTGCAAAGGGAGCCAAGTTTCTGCCCTTTGGCAGAAACCAGGTTCGGCAGCCGAAGGCACTTTCGGCCGCCGAACATGGCTGGGGAGGCAGGCCTTTCGGCTGCCGAAGTTGCACCCGAAAAGAGACTTTCGTCTCTGTCTGGCACTTTCGGCCGCCGAAGGTGCCGCCGAACCTACCTGAGTTTCGTCTCTGTCTGGGACTTTCGGCCGCCGAAGGTGCAGCCGAAAGTGCCCTGTTCAGCCATTTCGTGCATATTTTCATGTGATGTTTTCATGTTATTTTAGGGGGGGTTTTGGGGAATATATTAGAGTTATGTTTATGTATGTTTGGTCCCTCATTGGAGTCCACCTGTGTAGGTTCGGACCCGAGGAACCAAGGACCCCAGCAGTGAGCCAGCTGCTACAGAGTTTGTCAGAGTCAGCCAGAGGTGAGTGGAACTAAACTTAACCTTTTAAAATTGAGAAATGAAATGCTTTTATCATGCTTCATACATCATGATCATATTATAGGTTTTTTTGCATTAGAATTCACGACTATGCCGCATTGTATTGTTGTGATAGATGATAGTGGATGGACATTAGGAGGATTCATTAGCCTTCTAAATACGAAGTCCTGTGGTGCCTATAATAGGGCCGGGCAATACGAAGTCCTGTGGTGCCCATAATAGGGCCGGGCAAAAACTCCGAGTACGAAGTCCTGTGGTGCCCATAATAGGGCCGGGCAATACGAAGTCCTGTGGTGCCCATAATAGGGCCGGGCATGGAGTTGAGGGATTTTTGAATCAGTCCATCCGTGGTGTGATTTATTTGTGCAGTGACGCATTTCATGATAGCATGTTTTAAATATTCTTTTTATAGTTCTACTCACTGGGCATCTAGCTCACCCCTCTCCCCTAACCCCCAGGTTTGCAGGTACGGGATAGATAGAGAAGGCAAGAAGAGAAAAAGTCATATGTATGTAATAGTTAGTTTGTGGACATGACAATTGTATTATGATGAAATGTAAACATATTCAGGATGTTATGTAATGAGGTTATTGAGGATAGAGTTGTGCTTGACCATAATATATTGTTAATCCCTTTTGTATATACATGATCTTATGTTATGATGTTTATGTAAACTAACTCAACACAGGTTGTTTTGCCTTTAAGGCTTGATGAGATCCCACAGAGGGACTATGTTATGTATATGTTCAGAGTATGCGCAGGTTAAGTTAGTTGATGACAGTATGTATGAAGAAAAGTTTTAATTTTTATGCATGTTGTTGATCATGTATGGGATTATACAGGTTTACAGGTTATATGTCAGGCTTGCTACGGGTCCCGGCGGCCTTAAGTCGACCCGGATCCTAGCGCCGGTAGCGGTCCGGATTTTCGGGGCGTTACAGAATGGTATCAGAGCCCTAGGTTCATAAGGATCGGACCTAGAGTGTCGGGCTCATAGATGTTATAGAAGGTCAAGCACAATAGGAAGGTCATGTCCACTAGGATAGGATGTTGAGTCCTGTCTTGCATGATGATGTGAAATGCCATGACTTTATGCATGTGCATTAATGATATGCTATGCTATGTGATGTATGTGATGAGGGTTCATGTGTGCCCACATAAACCATATAATGCTAATGTTCGCTTGTTATGAGCTGTTTTTCAGAGAATAGGATGAGAGGAACTCGTCGATCTGCGCGATTGACTGGAGTGCCACCTGAGGATGAGGGCACGAGCGCCCGTCCTCCTACATTGCCTAGGGCAATGTCTTGTAGAGCCAACAGAGAGAGAGTGTCAAGGGACCCTAGAAGGTCTTTTGATGCTAGCAGAAGGGGGACTGATAGAGGAGGAAGTTCTTCAGATGTGAGGGAGGTTATGGAAGAAGATCAGAGGAGGGATGGGAACCTGGATGTGAGCATGCAGGAAGAAGGGACAGGGGAGTCTCAGGGAGGCGTTCAGGCCTCGGGGTATGGTTTTCCACCCCATTATCCACCCTTCCCACAGGGTTCAGGGTATCCGATGGGAGGTACATCGGATAACTCCAGCTTTAACCCCTACCCTACCTACATGCCTTATCCACCTTTCTATCCACCCTACACACAGTACCCAGCTTATCCACCCTCACCCTTCTATCCAAACCCGGCAAACCCCACCTCGGGGAATGCTGCACCTCCACCTCCACCACCTACAGAACCAGCAGCCCCAGTTACTCAACCTCCTAGACCTAGCTCAGTCGATGGGAGCAAGGTAAAGATGACAGACTACCTCAAGCTGGATGCTCCCAAATACAAGTCAGGGATGACCCCTTTGAGTATATGAGAATAGTGAAGACAATAACTGATGAGCTAGGGGCAAGTGACAGCAGGGCCATTCAGATGGCAGGGTTCACTTTAAAGTGCAAGAAGGCACGAGAATGGTTCAAGTGTTATGTGGACCCGAGACTGGACGGTATGACATTGGAGGAATTTGCGAATGAGTTCGCTGGATGGGCTTTTCCAGACAGTTCTAGAGAACTGAAGATGAATGAGTTTGAGCAACTGAGGCAGTCAGAGCACATGAGTGTAGAGGAGTTCACGGATAAATTCTTGGAGCTATTGCCTTTTTCAGGGCAAGCTCTAGATTCAGATACGAAGAAAGCCAAGAAATATGTTATGAAGCTGCATTCCAGGTACTCCTCGTTGGTTCAGTCAGCTGAGAGAGAAAGTTTCCACACTGTGGTGGATATGGCTCGAAGAATGGAGGCAAGTGCTATAGTTGAGGGATCAGTGAAGCAGTCAGTGACCCAGTCTTCAGGGGTTAAGACCCCAAGCAGAGGAGGACCAGGTTTCTCTTCTCAGAGCTCAGGTAAGAAGAGGTGGGATAGCACCACCAAGAAGCCGAAGAAGAATAAGTTTTGGAACAAGTTGAAATCCGGTCTGGGATTTGGCGGTGGCTCGAGCTCAGGCTCAGATGGTACAGAATGCCAGAGATGTGGAAGACCACACAGGGGAGTGTGTCGAGCTGGGACTAATGCATGTTTCAGATGTGGACAGGAGGGACACATAGCTCGGGATTGTCCTAGAGCGCCTTTTATGGGCCAGCCCCAGCAGACAACTTCTGGTAGTGTGGCACAGCCAGCAGTTCTAGCCACAACTCAGGGCAGTGGCAGAGGTAGAGGGAGAGGGGCAGCCTCTTCTTCTGGTTCCCGAGGTGAAGGTCCATCGGCTCCAGCCAGGATCTTCACCATGACTCAGCAGGAGGCTAACACATCCAACACCGTGGTGTCAGGTAATCTCGTCATTGGGTGTTCTGATGTGTATGCATTAATGGACCCGGGTGCATCTCATTCATTTATTGCTCCGAGAGCCGTTGAGAGGTTAGGTCTGATAGTCTCTGGGTTAGAGTGTCCCCTATGGG
Organism: Manihot esculenta; assembly: GCF_001659605.2. Taxonomy (NCBI): domain Eukaryota; kingdom Viridiplantae; phylum Streptophyta; class Magnoliopsida; order Malpighiales; family Euphorbiaceae; genus Manihot; species Manihot esculenta. The sequence goes on along the minus strand of NW_025215483.1, from coordinate 355,066 downwards.
TCAGTGGACCCAAGTGTGACCCGTCAGTGGCAGTGTCAGTCTGCCAGTACAGTCCAGTTTTTATTGAGGGAAGATGCCTCTCCGCCGACCTTGTGGTTCTAGATTTGACAGACTTTGACGTCATTCTAGGGATGGATTGGCTATCTACCCATGGTGCTACCTTGGACTGCAGGGACAAGGTAGTCAGGTTCAGAGATCAGAACGGGTCAGAGGTCGTCTTCAGAGGAGACAAGAGGGGCACACCTAGAGGTCTGATATCAGCTCTTCAGGCTCGTAGGTTGCTTAGGAAGGGATGTCAGGGGTACTTAGCTCACGTGAGAGAGCTAGACAGTCAGGTCAGGGAGCCGGCCTCGGTGCCAGTTGTCAAAGAGTTTCAGGATGTCTTTCCTGATGAGCTTCCAGGTTTACCACCTGCTAGGGAGATAGAGTTCGAGATAGAGTTGGTACCTGGAGCTAGACCGATCTCTATCCCTCCCTACAGGATGGCTCCAGCCGAATTGAAGGAGTTGAAAGAACAGTTGCAAGAGTTGGTAGAAAAGGGCTTCATCCGACCGAGCACTTCACCATGGGGTGCACCAGTTTTATTCGTAAGAAAGAAGGATGGATCCCTTAGACTTTGTATCGACTACAGGCAATTGAACAAGGTCACTACCAAGAATAGGTACCCATTGCCTAGGATCGATGATCTATTCGACCAGCTAGCCGGAGCGGGTTGTTTCTCCAAAATAGATCTAAGATCGGGGTACCATCAGTTAAGGATAAGGGATGAGGATGTGCCAAAGACGGCTTTCAGGACCAGATATGGGCATTTTGAGTTCCTTGTGATGCCGTTCGGGTTAACTAACGCCCCTGCAGCATTCATGGATCTCATGAACAGAGTGTTTAGCCAGTACCTGGATCACTTCGTTATTGTCTTCATAGATGATATCTTAGTGTATTCCAGGAATGCAGAGGAGCATGCCCATCATCTGAGGTTGGTCCTACAGACTTTGAGGGAACATGGCTTGTATGCCAAATTCTCTAAATGTGAGTTCTGGCTGAGGAGCATTTCGTTTTTGGGGCATGTAGTGTCAGAGAATGGGATTGAGGTAGACCCCAAGAAGACAGAAACTGTAGCTAACTGGCCTAGACCCACTTCAGTGACAGAGATTAGAAGTTTCTTGGGTTTGGCAGGTTACTACAGGAGGTTCGTTCAGGACTTCTCAAAGATAGCAGCTCCTCTGACCAGACTAACCAGGAAGAATCAGAAGTTTCTGTGGACCGACCAGTGCGAGGAGAGTTTCGAAGAGCTTAAGAAGAGGTTGACTTCAGCACCAGTGTTAGCTCTGCCATCTAGTGATGAGGACTTTACAGTCTTTTGTGATGCGTCCCGTGTGGGATTGGGTTGTGTACTGATGCAGAATGAGAAGGTGATTGCTTATGCTTCTAGACAGCTGAAGAAGCATGAGTTGAATTACCCCACGCATGACCTAGAGATGGCAGCAGTAATCTTTGCACTCAAGATGTGGAGGCACTACCTCTATGGGGTTAAATGTGAGATCTTCATGGATCATAAAAGCCTGCAGTACATCTTGAGTCAGAGGGATTTGAACCTGAGACAGAGGAGATGGGTAGAGCTGCTGAGTGACTATGATTGCCAGATTCAGTATCATCCGGGTAAGGCGAATGTCGTGGCAGACGCCCTAAGCCGGAAGTCACTATGCAGTTTATCCCACATATCGGCAGAAAGGAGACCAGTGGTGAAGGAGTTTTACAAGCTTATTGAGGAAGGTCTACAGATGGAGTTGTCTGGTACAGGAGCCTTGGTGGCCCAGATGAGAGTGGCACCCGTGTTTCTGGAGCAGGTGGCTCAGAAACAACATGAGGACCCGGAGTTAGTGAAGATTGCCAGGACTGTTCAGTCAGGCAATGATAGCGAGTACAGATTCGACAGTAAGGGGATCCTCCACTATGGGAGCAGACTATGTGTACCAGATGACATTGGGCTAAAAGGAGACATTATGAGAGAGGCTCATAATGCAAGATACAGCATTCACCCTGGAGCCACCAAGATGTATCAAGATTTGAAGAAAGTTTATTGGTGGCCAGCGATGAAGAAAGAAGTGGCACAGTTTGTGTCCGCCTGCGAAGTGTGTCAGAGGGTGAAGCTGGAACATCAGAAGCCGGCTGGAATGCTTAACCCGCTACCTATCCCAGAATGGAAATGGGAGAATATAGCTATGGACTTCGTAGTGGGGTTACCGGCGGCGTCCAACAGAGTGGACTCCATATGGGTGATTGTGGATAGACTCACCAAATCTGCTCACTTCATCCCTGTCAGGAGTGGCTATTCTGTGGACAAGTTGGCGCAGGTGTACGTTGATGAGATAGTCAGACTGCATGGGGTTCCTGTTTCGATAGTGTCAGATAGAGGGCCCCAGTTCACCTCCAGGTTTTGGCAGAGTCTGCAGAATGCCATGGGTACTAGGTTGGATTTCAGTACTGCCTTCCACCCCCAGACTGATGGACAGTCGGAAAGGACCATCCAGACTATTGAGGATATGCTCAGAATGTGTGTGCTAGACTTTGGCGGTTCTTGGAGGCAGCATCTACCTTTGGTGGAGTTTGCCTACAACAACAGTCATCATGCTAGCATCGGGATGGCCCCATATGAAGCTTTATACGGAAGGAAGTGCAGATCACCTATTTGCTGGGAGGAGGTAGGAGAGAGGTCCTTAGCAGGACCCGAGCTAGTAGAGATCACCAGCAGGGTGGTGCCCATGATCAGAGAAAGAATCAAGACAGCTGCAAGCAGACAGAAGAGTTATGCAGACATCCGCAGACGGCAAGTGGAGTTTCAGGAGGGGGATCTGGTATTACTTAAAGTGTCTCCAATGAGAGGAGTGGTTCACTCTGGGAAGAAAGGTAAACTAGCCCCACGATACATCGGACCCTTTGAAATCTTGCAAAAGATTGGGAATGTGTCGTACAAGCTGGATTTACCTGCTTCAATGGAAAGAATCCATCCGGTTTTCCATGTTTCAATGTTGAGGAAGTTTGTATCAGATCCGAGTAAGGTTCTTAGTGAGCCTGATGTGGAGGTCCAAGAGGATCTCACCTATGTTGAACAGCCAGTACGGATCATAGACACCCAGATCAGAAAGTTAAGAAACAAGGAAATCCTGTGGAACCACCACAATATTGAGGAATGTACCTGGGAGACACGGGAGTCCATGCTCCAACAGTATCCCCATCTCTTTTAGAGGTTAGTATCTATGTGTTCTATGTGTTTAGTATGTATGTTATGTTTTATGCTATGCATGTACTAGTTGAGGAACATTCGGGGACGAATGTTCTTAAGGGGGGGAGAATGTAATACCCGGCTAGACTCCGGTATCAGAATTCCTACCGTCCGGTGGAAGCTCGGATGTCGGAGACCTCTAGAAGGGTAGAATCATGTTTATAAAAATATTTTCATGTTTTAATGGTTTTAAGTATGAAATTAAATGAGTTTTTGCATGAAAAGTCCTTGGAGGAAAACTCAGGTTCGGCCGCCGAAAGTCAAGTTCGGCCGCCGAACATGCATGCGTTTTGGAGGCACGTTAGGCCCCCGAAAGCATGAGTTAGGGAAGTCCAGTTTCGGCCGCCGAAAGTCAAGTTCGGCCGCCGAACATTGCATGGATGCGGAGGCACATTCGGCCCCCGAACGTGGCCTGGCCAGCCACCTATAAAAGGGTCCCTTAGCCGAAAATGGGCGAGCTTTTTCTCCCCATTTCGGCCAAGGTGAGCATTCCGCCATCGTTCCCCAATCTTGAGTTTTTCCTTCCTTTTTCCATGATCTTTACAAGTTTATAACTTTGGTTTTGAAGATCTTTGAGCTTAGAACGAGTTTTGGAGCTTGGAGACCAAAAGTTGGAACTTCTCCCATCTCCAAGTTTAGATCTCCTCAACCCTCGATCTTCAAGAGGTAAGAGCCGATCTTAAGCTCAATGTATGATTTAAACAAGTTTTATGAAGTTTTAAGGGGTAGAATGCATGTTAGGGTATATGTTGAACCTATGGGTTTTTGATGACTTTTTGAACAATGTAGCTTGATTGTGTATGATTGAAGTGTTGTAGATGGGGTATATGCATGTTTGAGGCCCCTAGGAACTTGTATGCATGCTTTGGTTGAAAAATATGCATGTTTGGAAGGTTTGGAGGCGAAATGTGCAAAGGGAGCCAAGTTTCTGCTCTTTGGCAGAAACCAGGTTCGGCAGCCGAAGGCACTTTCGGCCGCCGAACATGGCTGGGGAGGCAGGCCTTTCGGCTGCCGAAGTTGCCCCCGAAAAGAGACTTTCATCTCTGTCTGGCACTTTCGGCCGCCGAAGGTGCCGCCGAACCTACCTGAGTTTCGTCTCTGTCTGGGACTTTCGGCCGCCGAAGGTGCAGCCGAAAGTGCCCTGTTCAGCCATTTCGTGCATATTTTCATGTGATGTTTTCATGTTATTTTAGGGGGGTTTTGGGGAATATATTAGAGTTATGTTTATGTATGTTTGGTCCCTCATTGGAGTCCACCTGTGTAGGTTCGGACCCGAGGAACCAAGGACCCCAGCAGTGAGCCAGCTGCTACAGAGTTTGTCAGAGTCAGCCAGAGGTGAGTGGAACTAAACTTAACCTTTTAAAATTGAGAAATGAAATGCTTTTATCATGCTTCATGCATCATGATCATATTATAGGTTTTTTTGCATTAGAATTCACGACTATGCCGCATTGTATTGTTGTGATAGATGATAGTGGATGGACATTAGGAGGATTCATTAGCCTTCTAAATACGAAGTCCTGTGGTGCCCATAATAGGGCCGGGCAATACGAAGTCCTGTGGTGCCCATAATAGGGCCGGGCAAAAACTCCGAGTACGAAGTCCTGTGGTGCCCATAATAGGGCCGGGCAATACGAAGTCCTGTGGTGCCCATAATAGGGCCGGGCATGGAGTTGAGGGATTTTTGAATCAGTCCATCCGTGGTGTGATTTATTTGTGCAGTGACGCATTTCATGATAGCATGTTTTAAATATTCTTTTTATAGTTCTACTCACTGGGCATCTAGCTCACCCCTCTCCCCTAACCCCCAGGTTTGTAGGTACGGGATAGATAGAGAAGGCAAGAAGAGAAAAAGTCATATGTATGTAATAGTTAGTTTGTGGACATGACAATTGTATTATGATGAAATGTAAACATATTCAGGATGTTATGTAATGAGGTTATTGAGGATAGAGTTGTGCTTGACCATAATATATTGTTAATCCCTTTTGTATATACATGATCTTATGTTATGATGTTTATGTAAACTAACTCAACACAGGTTGTTTTGCCTTTAAGGCTTGATGAGATCCCACAGAGGGACTATGTTATGTATATGTTCAGAGTATGCGCAGGTTGAGTTAGTTGATGACAGTATGTATGAAGAAAAGTTTTAATTTTTATGCATGTTGTTGATCATGTATGGGATTATACAGGTTTACAGGTTATATGTCAGGCTTGCTACGGGTCCCGGCGGCCTTAAGTCGACCCGGATCCTAGCGCCGGTAGCGGTCCGGATTTCCGGGGCGTTACAGAAGGCGATCCAAACTCGGAGATTGGGAGAAATCGAGCTCCCAAGGTCTCCAAGCTTCAAACTTGATCTTTAGCTTAAATCTTCAAAACTAAGTTAAACTTGTTAAAACTTGAAGAGATTGTAGGAAAAATATCAAAAACTAACATGGAAAGGCCTGGACTCACCTCTGCCCGAAAATGGAGAAGAAAACCTTGCCCATTTTCGGACATGGGGCCTTTCAATAGGTGGCTGGCTAAAACCACTTCGGAGGCCAAAGTGCTCCCTAAACTGCACCATGTTCGGCGGCCGAACATAAGGTTCGGCGGCCGAACCTGGATTTCCTTCCAAGGTATTTTTCTTTCAAAACCCAATTTCTTTCTTCATTCAAACCATAAAACATGTAAAAAACATTTTAGAAAAAACATGATTTTATCCTTCTAGAGGGTTCCGACATCCGAGATTCCGCCGGAGCAAGAATTCCGATGCCGGAGTCCTAGCCGGGTATTACATTTGAATTCAGTATAACATTTCGCGAATGAAAGCATTAAAACTTTATATTTCTCCTTTTTTTTCTTTTTTTTTAAATCAAACAATTAAAAACGATTTTTTTTCTTTACTCTTCTTTTTTTTTTATCTCACTTTTTAAAAAAAAAAAAATCTCACACAAATGAAATAAAAAAAAATTCCTTTTTTTTT